>NC_044048.1:26858928-26868928 GCF_902167405.1 Gadus morhua
ACTGGAGCAGGGTTTCAGAGTGAGTTGAGAGGAATACTGTGAACAGCAGTAACACCAGCTCCCTGTAGTGTCTGTGGGAAACCTCAAAGTACTGCGCTGTCCCTCTCCCAGACACTGTTTTGTTATGTGTATGTGTGTGTGTTTGTGTTGTCACATGTGTATATCTGTGTGTGTGTATATGCGTGTGTGTGTGTGTGTGTCTCTATGTATGTGTGAGTGTGTGAAGTTGCGTGTGTGTCTGTGTGACTGTGGTTGTCTGTGTTTTTTTTGGTTTGTGTCTGTGTGTATGCAGAGTGTGTCAAGTTTTGTGCGTGTGTGTCTGTGTGTGTGTGTGTGTGTGTGTGTGTGTGTGTGTGTGTGTGTGTGTGTGTGTAGCGGGGGGATATGCTAAGTCTCCATAACGGTGGCATCCTTGCTGCAGTGCAGCACGTCGCCCACACACACTCATGCTAGCCGCTAGCGCTACAGCTGTGGATCGCTTGCTGGTGTTTAGCAGAACGCAGGCACAGGCAGCCTTTGTACCTGCTGCTGTAATCCATTTGATCTGGCTGGTTTGTCCAGTCAGATCACTCTTTCTCTCCCTCTCTCTGCCTCCCTCTCTTACTCTTTCCATCTCCCTCTCTTTCTCTTCCTCTCTCTGCCTCTATCTGCCTCCCTCTCACTCTTTCTCTCTCCCTTTCTCTCTCATCCCTTTCCCTTTCTCTCTCTCTTTCTCTCTTCTTCTCCGTTTGTTCTCTCACTCCTCTCTTTCACTCTTCCCCCTCTCTCGCCTTTTTCGTATTCCATATATTTCAGGCCCGTGCTGTCTTTATAGCCAAAGCAATACTGAAACAGTTCTCCCAAACACCCCTCGCCCCTCCCCGCCCGCCCCTCCACTTTTCTAAGCTAGCCTTGAATGCTAGCCTTGTTAGCGCAGCTTCCGGTGTGGCACGGCTAAGCTCCATTGTGTGACAGAAGCGTGCGTTCTCACACAGTCCAGAATGATCCATTGTGTGGTCCATAGAGGACTTGTCTCTAGGAGGCAGGTGGCTCCGAGTTGGCTGTGGGTCTGAGGGAGAAACTCAGCTGCTGGTTTATAGTCCCTGCTGCTGTTTTCCGTTGGGTCGAGACCCCACTTGGGGTACCTCATTCAGAAAGTTGTAAAGTTCTCGTAAAGCTCCTGTATTTACGATCAGACCGCCTGATGATTCATTGCCACACGTTCGCTGGGACATTGATATTAGAGGCGGGTGTTGATTGGGTTCGAACGATTTTGTGTTTGGAAGTTGAGGGTTGCAAAACTTTTCCGACATATAAATGGGGTCACGGGCCAAATGGGTCGGGAACCACTCTGCTCTGCATAGACGGTTAACTACATCTCATATCATAACACAAGCTGCCTCAGTGTGGTTAGGACACAGATGGGCTCCGGCTCAATGGTGTGTTCTGTCAGACATTCGTTGGATTTTCTGTTCAGTCACAGCTGGCCTTGACGACTTGAGTTTCCCTCTTCTCACCCACAGACACTGTTGCTTGTGTACATGTCCTCTTCCTTCTGTCTGTAGACAACAGGGTATGTCTCAGGATTCAAGGCAGCATTTTGTTTTTTCCAGTTGAGCAACCAAGGTATTGAGTTTATGCGAGGAGTTATAGAAAATATGTTAGGTATAGAACCGGCTACCATTGGTTTCTGAACATGTTTAATTTGTTGTTGGTATCAAGCCGTTCAGCCATGACAATCCATTCTAATCAACGTACCAACCTTTTGCACACAAGGGAAGTAAGGGGGCCTTCTTATATTGTTGTTAGCATGTAGCTTTAGCCCAAAATTGGTTGGTGTCAGTTGTTAAAGGAGCTTTATGTAACAAATTGACAGTACTATTAAATGACCATGATGTGTCATCAGATATTATGGAAACATGCTCAGCTGAAATACTGGCTTTTCAGACAACAATGCAACAGCTGTTCCTTGAAATGTTTCCATGTCATTTTATTTTAATGAAATAGCCAGAAGTAACATTGTGTTAACCAGCAAGCTTACCGTTAGATGAGTCGATTACCCAAACAGCTGTTTGTTACATATCATCCCTTTAAATCAGAGGTAGGGGATTTGTGTTCCCAAACAAAGCTTAGAAGGTAATTCATGTATCATGTACAAAATCTGTATAAGTGACGTCAACTCCAGGTTGGAGTAGATGTGAATTCCCCAGAAGCATATTCATCGCTCTTGGTATTCCATATTATATTACGATTTTAGAATGCATGTGTCATCATCTTCATATTCTAAAATAAAAAAAGAACTCAGAGTAAGCCTGACTGTTTTGCCTCCTTCTCATGCAGAGGTTCAGCCAAATCTTTAGTAAGTCATGTATCCTGACAGCCAGGTGATGGTTGAGTCATGGTGATCCATCAGATATTAATGCGTGGGGGGTTCTTACAGCTCAGCACACACCTAATAGCTCCTCTAGGCGTCTCTGCTGTGGAAGAGGAGGAACTGCCTGCCATCTGGACCAAGCCCAGGGAACAAACCGATAATAACGGAACAAAAAAAAAAACGGAAGCGCTCCGAGTTATAATTAGGAGGTTGTTGTTGTTGGTGGATGTTGGTGTGCTGGATGATGTGGTGTGGTTGATGATGTGGATGATGGTGTGTTCATAGTCCCGCACAGAAGTGGCTATGTATGAAAGTCTGTGAACGGTAAAGCTATTCTAAATCTTTTAAGTTCAGCTGGGGGCTACGCTAAAGGGTAAATTAATCCTTGGATACCTGAGAATGTTTGATTCCTCGAGGGTAGAACAAGAAAGTATGTGTGTGGACGTGTGTGTGTGTTTTATCCTCTTCTTTCCTTTGTGGCATTGCTGGGTTACTCCAGGTCGCTTAGCAACCCTCCTCTCCGTGCCCACTACTTCCTGTCTGTGTGACTGGAGATGACTGATGCGTAGTACAACCCTGGAGTTCCCTCATGTTGAGATCTTGTCTTCTTCACTGCAAACGTGGGCAGCTGTAAGCTTAGTTTCGATGTTTAGGTTTATTCTGGACAAATCTGCAGAGGTGTGTGGAGATGAAGAAGATGATGTACTGTAGTTGATGAAGATCAATTTCCTGGGAGGAAGGAGGGCAGGACAGAGACTGGAAAGGCGTTTTATATTAATTCACTGATACGGCCAAAAATGTATTAGTGTGCCGAGAAAGCTATTGGAGAATGCTTTGACATTTTGCCCAAACTTTCATAAGGATGGTTGGTTCGCATTGAAGCGAATTAACAGAATTTTTGCTGGCTGTGAATACTTGGCTGAGTATCAAGACCTTTTTATAAACATCATCATGAACACCCCCTTTCCCCGCCTTCCTTTTCTTGCTCAGGACAGATTTCATGTCTATAATTTGATTCCGAAGTTCAAGTTAAAACGGGGTCCAGGGAAACAGGATCTAGGGCAGAGGATAATGTTTGCTGAAGTTGAATGAAAATCCATTCATCTAAATAAGAATCACCCTGTCCTAAAGATGCCCTAGCCATGCTGGTAATAGCTTAATAAAAAAACGATCCAGTAGTTGGAAATAGCTATCAAACTATTTATAATATGTTTATATATATGCATATCTTATGCATAATATATGTAGGGTACACATATATGGCTATTTACTAAACCTTTGGTGGTTGACTGGCTTGGGCAGTTGTCAATCTGATGATAGGGTCTTCCCTTCGTAATTGGGAGTAAATATGGTCAGTTAGCTTGCTACATGACTGGTAGAATGCTAGTTAATCGTGCTTTTGTCAGTTCATAATTGCTTCAGAACATTACACCAGAGTCAAAGCAGCAGTTTAAACATGTATTACCAGCATATTTAACTATTAAAGACTTTTCCTGGACTAAATGATGGCCCCAAATACACTTTTCTGATTTGACCGTAATATAGCTGTGTTATTATTCCTTTAAAATGTCTCTGCTACCAAAGTTTAGATCAATATATTATATATTACATGATATTGTACCACTTAATGTTTACGTATATACTCAAACTCCCCTAATCAATCAAAATTCCCTGGCATGTCCGACAAAATTAGCACTGCCTAATGTTATCTCGATGGCTAGCTAGATCTAGACAACTTCAGAAACATTGCTTCCATTACAACCTACATTCGGGATGTCTGACTTACCCTTACCCTACCCAATGGCAAATGGAATACATTTAAGTGCATTGCAAACCTTTCAGTTCAATCGTGTTCAATCAATAGCTTTAACAATAAAGCTCTCACATTGACCAGTCACAAACACACACACGCATGCACGCACGCACACGCACAAACACACACACACACATACAAAAACCAATAAAGAGAGGTGATGTCAACCATGTATGGTAACATCCAGCCCCTAAGGATCACTGAGGGTCAGATGGGGGCACCTTGGCTAGTAGGGTCTGGGCATGGAACCAGCAGCCCTTCCAGCTGCGAGACAATGTGCTTTACCTACCTACCAAGCTACTGCGCCGGGAAAACACAAAGTAGGTCAACCTAACCCAGAATAGTATATATTGTACATCCAGGAATAGCCCCCCCAGTACAATTTTAGTCTGTTTTGTGGTTTTGGCAGCGCCGGAGTGTTTCTCGCGGGAGTACTCTGGCCACCTGAAACGACAGGTGAGCACTGAAGCTCCCCAACTCACATGACCTCCGCCATGACCACCTGGATAGAAAACACCAAAGTAGGAATTGTATATTAGCAGGCCTTGTCTTTGATAGATGGGTTGACCTTGGCTTTTTTGCCGGCTTGACTGTTTACATTTAGTATTTTAGTAATTTAGCTTTTATACAGAATCAGAATTCAAGTAAATTCAAAGCCTACTAGGAATTTGTCTTGGTGTTTTACGGTAAATCAAATGAGCTTTCCAGTGAACTCCGACTCATGGCATTAGGTAGGGGTTAGGGGTTCTTGCTTAAGGGTGCCTGCACTGTAGACTGCAGATATTGGCAATGGAGCAGAGTTAGTCTCTGAGATGAATATCCTAGCCACTACGCTATCCTGCCTTCCCCTGCTGTCACTATCCTTTTTCTCCGCAGTGATAAGATCAGAGGTTGAGTGATGCTCACACAGACGTCTAGAAAAAGGGCTGTTAATTTAATACTACCTTACATTCATTTCTGCTTTGTGTCTCTGTCACTATGTGTCCCAATTTGGCAGCTTGGGTAGTGCCTGACTGCACTCCAAATCGCCCCGGTGAAGGAGGGATCCCTCTTCTGTGTTCCTTATCAGGGTTACTTCCATCCCTCTGGGTTTGGGCCGTGTTTCCTAGCCCTTTAGACGGAGGGCTTTTCAGAGGCCTGTGGATCTCTTTGCCACTGTAACTGGGATTAAGGGTGTGAGGGGCCAAACGCCACAAAAACCAGGGAAACAGGTAGAATTAACACAAAGGGGGTTTATTTGACCCAAATAGATGTGAAACAGGTAGTAGAGACGGATAACCATGAATGGAAGCGATCAACGAACAACATTCCGGCAGACCAACAAAATAGGAACTGACAATAAATAAATGATGTGCCCTACACATATTTGTTTAATTGACTTGACTTATTTGTCAAGTCAATTACTTCCACAATACATTTTTTATGGGTGGCTGAAAGTCATGTTCACCTCCATAGTGTATTTAGCTGACAATGAGTCCACCACTCCAAGAACAAACTGAAAGAGAGAAGCCTACTGTGCTTCTTTCAGAGGGTCAAAGTGTGACTGTGAGATAATGGAGAAGGGAGTGTGCATTGTGGCGATTATGGCCTCTGCAATAGACACGTGGCCTTTGAGTCTGCACCGGAAAAAACACACAGACACACACACAAACACAGATACACAGACCAATAAATGCTATGAAAGCTCTTATGACAAGAGTAGAATATCTGGAGGCACGTGTGTGTGTGTGTGTGTGTGTGTGTGTGTGTGTGTGTGTGTGTGTGTGTGTGTGTGTGTGTGTGTGTGTGTGCACGCACGTGTTTGATACACTACACTCCCTGTAGCTTTGTATGCGTCCAATAAACATCCTTTATTATTGTGTCTTTGATCTGCATTTTGGTTGTTGTAAAACGTTGCTCATCGAAATTTATTTAAATTATTTAATAGTTCACTAGACAGTGCCTAGAATGGCTCATCCATTTTGGAAATGTATGTAGGTATAATGAACCAAAACTAAAGACTTAACCAGATATGAAAACTCTTACTTTCTTCTAAGATTCTGCAGATCTTCATTGGTTAGTTCCCTATTTAATAAGTTGCTCAACTAAGGAACAGGTAAACTAACTAACCCTTCATAACACAGCACAGAAACACTGTATTCAGATTCTGATCAATGACTGGGCTTCATCTTCCAGTGACCCCATTTGAAAGCTGCACACTTGCGGTGAGAATGAAGAATAAAGCCATTTAAGCCCCATGTCTCGGCCCCCCCGCTCCCAGCCTCCCCCTCTGTCTGCTAGACTGTGACTGACCTCCTTCTGCGGATGAGGGCTAGAGGTTCGCTCGCGACTGCATTGTGTTCCACCGCTGGAGTTTGCAGCACTAGCTTCATAGCGCTGGAGGCTAATCCACAAAAGAGCCTGGCACTTCCTAGCACACAATGCACTCCCCCCCCCCCCCTCCCCTACTCCTAGGGGGGGAACACTCTAGCTGTAGCGCTCGCTCAAAGCCACAACAATGGTGTCAGCTGTATGCTACGCTAGGTCGCTAGGCTAGGCTAGGTGCTGAGGCAAGCGAGAGGAAGAGGGTTTGGGAGGGGGGTGGGGGGGCACTAAGCGGATCAAGGGAACTGGCTGCTACAGCTAGCTCAGATGCCCTGGTTTTACTGAAGGCAACCTTGTCAACATCACCTTCCCCACCAACCCCTCCCTCTGTCTTTCTTTCTCTCTTTACCATCTCTCTGTCTGTCTCTGTCTGTCTGTCTCTCTCTCTCTGTCCGTCTGCCTCTTTTTCGCTCTGGCTGTCTCTCACTCCCTGTCTGTCTCTCTCGCTCTCTCTCTAACCTCTGTCTGTCACTCTTCCTTCTCTCTCCCTCCCTCTCTCTTTACCTCTCTCCACCTGTCTTTCACTCTCCTCCCCTCTCTCCCCCCTACCCTCTGCTCTACATGCATTGGTCAGCATCTCACTCCGTGGATGATGTTATTCCAGAACTCCAGAGTGCTTTCTTCACACCCACAAACCCAGTCTACCCAGGCAGAAAGCCACACCAGGTAGACACCCTCTTAGAAGACACCCTGTGATAGCACCCGAGAAATAAGGGATGCTTCGGTGACATCAGAAGGTCGGTTGTATTGTGGAACCATGTCGATTTGTCCTTGTGTGTTGTTGTCCCTTGTTTGTTTGTTTTGGTCTCGGCATGTGACATGGTTTGAGTGACAGCTCAGTTTGAGTAAATGGCGGCCTATTGGTTGGATGCTAATAGGCTCTGTGGTGCGATCTGACCTTGGGCTGTGTCTGGTTGGTATTGGACCGATGATGTCGTACTGTAGCACTAACCGTATCACAGCCTCACTCACGCACTGTAAAGCACAACCTAGGGCTGGGCTGCATGGTACATATTATTGTACATTGTAGCATGAGGACCTGGGCATAGACAATATTGATAATTGTGTGTCAATTCATGATATGATCACCAATTCAAAACACAACTTAAAACCATAAAACTGGACTTGACATTGCAATTTGCATGGCATTCAAGTTTATGAGAATTAAAAACATATCAGATTAAATATACAAATTTGAATTACTCAAGAAGTCTCCATATCGCGCCTTAGCATCTTATATACCCTCATAATCCTGGTGGCCTCAGTCTCAGGCAGGTGCATGGCCTCACACTCTCTGCCTGGCTGATAAGAGATGGTGCAGAAACGTACTCCGGCCTTATCTTCTGATAAATCTCAGAGGTTAGGAGGTGGAGGGGGAGGGTGGGATGGCTCCTCAGACCCTTATTGTTCAGGAATTCAGAAAATGCTTGCACAACCTCTCCTGTTGTTGCAATAACTTTGGGTAGAGAGAGAAGTGGGGGTGAGGGTAGGAGAGCGAGAGAGTGGTGGAAGGGAGGAGAGGGGGGAGAGTGAGGAGGAGGGAGAGGGAGTGAGGAGGGAGAGGGAGGAACACAGATAGAGGAGGAGAGATAGACGGATAGAATGAGGGTCTGTGTGAGTGTGAGAGAGTTGTGGAGAGAGACCCTGGTTGACCAGGGAGAGATAAAAAATAAAACACCCCACCCTAGAAAGGAATTAAAAACCTCCAAGAATTCAGAAAATTAAAAAAGCTGGAATGTCAGAAATTGAACATGAACACTCACACACAGACACACACACACACACAGACAGACAGACAGACAGACAGACAGACAGACAGACAGACAGACAGACAGACAGACAGACAGACAGACAGACAGACAGACAGACAGACAGACAGACAGACAGACAGACAGACAGACAGACAGACAGACAGACAGACAGACAGACAGACAGACAGACAGACAGACAGACAGACAGACAGACAGACAGACAGACAGACAGACAGACAGACAGACAGACAGACAGACAGACACACACACACACACACACACACACACACACACACACACACACACACACACACACACACACACACACACACACACACACACACACACACAGTACAATTTGTTTTTCTTTGAACAAAAGATTCAAATAAAATATTTTTTCATTGAAGATACAACGTAGCCTCAGTGAAATATATTTCACACTACCCTGTGTGCCTGCATACAACTCTTTTCTGCAGAGTGATTTATTGTAAATATCACAAATAGGTCGGAAATACTGGATTGATAATGTTGCAAAGCTCTATATCTCTATATCTGGTCTACCCATATCTCTATATATCTATATTTGTATCTGTATCTGTGGATATTTATATGTATCAGCCTGTATCTACATTATACAAATATCAATATCTACATTATTATTATTAATAGCAGGATTACTTCGACACTCCTTCGGTCCCTTCAAATCGAAGCCCAGCCCAGATACTAAAAATTGTCAACACGGTCTGAATCAAGCGAAATGTTTGCGAATGCAGATGATGCTGTCAGTGTTTTCATGTCTAACTCCGCCATCTAACGGTTACGTGGTGTAATTGCAGCTTTCCAAACGTCAACCCTCGAGCTCTCTGGCGCCACCCAAATGCAACGGAGCTGAGTGGCAGATATTACTAATCAGTTCGTACGTTGGTGTTGTTTTTCGACTGGTAGCACTAACTAGGGACACAACTCCTACCCCAGGCAGACACTCTGGGGAATTATCATGATTGCTTTATTCTTAAAAAAATAGATTGTTGTGATGTTTTTTGGATGGATGAGAGGCACATTGGGTAAGTGTCAATGTGTGTTTCTTTTTTCTTCTATGTAGTATTTTCGAGTGATCTTTATAGTTTCTGCAGCCATGTGACTGCAAGGGCAGCATCATCTGTTGTTATAATATAATAACAAACAAACACAAAGATGGTCAGATTGCATTAGGCCTAAAAAAAAAAAAAGTTTGGTTCCTGTTGGTGGTCAGTTGAGGTCATGGGTAGGTAGGGAATTTATTTTATTTTTTTATTTTATTTTTTCCAGCGGCAGCGAATGATAGGTAGGTTTTCATTTAAAAACGAGAAAATTCGCTCATCCTTGTTCAGAATGAAGAGGTGCTGTACCAGAACGTAATTATAGTTTTTTTATAAAGCTCATAAAATAATTTGGGTCGCACATAAATTGACAGGGTCGGTCGGAAACCGGAACCAAACAAAAATTTTTTTTAGGCCTTATTCAGGATAATGTGATTATAGCATGAAAGTAGTAGTCTGTACAGCATCCTTATTTTGGAATACTATGTGTGTACTAGTCTTGTTTTGATGTGTGCGTTTCTGTGTGTGTGTGTGTGTGTGTGTGTGTGTGTGTGTGTGTGTGTGTGTGTGTGTGTGTGTGTGTGTGTGTGTGTGTGTGTGTGTGTGTGTGTGTGTGTGTGTGTGTGTGTGTGTGTGTGTG
>NC_044048.1:26873928-26876428 GCF_902167405.1 Gadus morhua
TATATAACTTTTTTTAATGACTGGCTCGCCCCCGCTATGAGCGACCTGGGACATGGGGGATGTCGGCTCGTCACTGGGTAAAACTGACCTCAAATGTCCTTTAATGCGTAGTGGGGGGGAGTTTGGGAGGAAATTTATTATAACGATTGTCGTACGAAGGTTCAGACATATACGATCTTATGGGCCTAGTGAAATATTTTCCTCAAATAAAAATAAACACAAAATAATGCCACTAAGAATCGACATAACATGGAATTGAATTATCAAGTTACTATATTATATATTAGTATTGTAAAAGTTGTGTGTTGTGATCTGCTGTTAATGAGAGGTGGGGTAATGTTTTTGCGAGGCTGTCATCGCTGTTGCTAATAGCAACGCGTGCAATCTTTACTGACGCTTTCCTGCATAAGAGAGAGAGAAACAATGTCTGGAAATGACTTCCTGAGCGACGCCCTGGCGCGGTGGCGGACTGTGTGTGTGTGTGTGTGTGTGTGTGTGTGTGTGTTCGTGTGTGTGTGTGTGTGTGTGTGTGTGTGTGTGTGTGTGTGTGTGTGTGTTCGTGTGTGTGTGTGTGTGTGTGTGTGTGTGTGTTCGTGTGTGTGTGTGTGTGTGTGTGTGTGTGTGTGTGTGTGTGTGTTCGTGTGTGTGTGTGTGTGTGTGTGTGTGTGTGTGTGTGTGTGTCTGTGTGTGTGTGTGTGTGTGCGTGTGTGTGTGTGCAGTACAGTACAGTACAGTCCCACCGTGGCTGCTGTGCTTCAGGAGTATCTCCGGTCCTCACTAGTACACTCTGCGGTACCCAGGAGAAGGTCTCCACTAATCCGGTCCCCACATGCACTTCTATCGGTGGACGGGAAACACAGACATCATGGCAGGGCTGTGGACGCTGGCGCTCGCCTCCGGAGCTGGTGTGGTATTTCTATATGACTCACGTTCTGATTTCTATGGCTGCTCGTACTCTGTGTCCCAGTAATTGTTGTTTTGGAAAGTTTGGTTGCGCGAAAAAAGTGTGCTTTTGATTGCTTCTCACCTGGAAGCTTTTGTTTCAAAGCATTTGTGAGTTAATCAAATATCAAATGCAATGCAGGATTTGTATTTGTTTTTGATGGTGTTGCTGTACCATCTGTATAGGGTTTGGGGCAGAACTCAGCGTTGTTTGTTGATGTCTGTTTGTATCAGGGGAATGCATAAGCAACAGTCTCTCTGAACGTATCTACAGCATCCAGATACATTGGCTGTGATATATGTTGATGACTGTGTTCTACTTCAGTAAAATGGATGGGCCAAGACAACGCTATTCCTCATTCCTAACTGACTATGTATTGATTACATTGTTTCAAGAGGTGTTGAGCAGAGGCCTTGACATTCTCTCTTGTACTGATATCTTATGACATTTTTTCTGCCGGCCTGGTAGTGATTCTAGTTCCTAGCTTCTCATTACCATCTGCTAGTTTGTAGTTGCTATTTTCCAGGGTGAATCACATGTCTGGCTCTGTGCCCACTGCATCACAAGCACCCTGGGAAGACAAACAAGATCCTTAAACAAAATGTTTGGGAAGCAGTCCAGCACTACCTACAGCCATTAGAAGTTGTTGTTCATAGTTATATAAATATGAGCGGTGCCAAATTAGAAACTTGGCAGATGTTTTGGCAGCTGAATTTTTTTTTCTCATGCATACCTTTTGGAATCTGAATAATTCTCTTTGATTAAGCACAGTATGATTCAAGCATTCACAGAGAATACTTAGACCAAGCTGCGGTGCCGTCTCGGTTGAAAAACAATATTTGATACATATTTGGCTGTCCTTATTTGGCTGTCTAATGATGTCATGTCACTTGCCCTTTTTTGGCTTGGGAGAGACATCCCCATTTACCTATTGTAGTTTACAGTGTCGAGGCTGAACTTTATTTTGTTCATTAGGGGTAAGACTTTAGTAGTAGTCTGGTTATTATGGGATAGACAGCCCCCCTACGGGCCTGCATATTCCTGGGTGACCTCAGTGTCTGCATCCCGACTTATGTTGTCTTCTGACTCAACTCTCAAGTAACTATCCTCTGCTACCATCATCTAATTAATTAGCGTATGTTCGCAACCCCAGTCGACCTTAACACAACCCGATCCGACAGCTTCCCAGGAATCCAAGTTCTAATTCAGGTTTTATGAGTTAGATGAAGTGTCATAGATATACAGCTAAGTGAAATGCTTTCAATAGTATCCATAGTACCTCATTACTAGTAAAGAACGAGGACAATTTCTGCAGTTGACTCACACAGTATAGACATGATTTTCTTGTGGAAGATACCACTTTCGACACATAAACACACAAAGGGACACACACACACACAAACACACACACATAGGAAATATAGGAGGAAGGTTTATCCACCTACTCACACACACACTCTTTCACACTCAAACACAAATACACAGGAAATATAGGAGGAAGGACACAGCGATAGATATCAGTCCAGATATGGTTCCAAATCGCACTGGAAGATACTA
>NC_044048.1:26878928-26936428 GCF_902167405.1 Gadus morhua
AATGATGAACTACATGACAACTGAATGTTATATGGTAAATGTGACATTGTTTTGACCTGAGGACATAAATCGTCTTTTTGAGGTTTTCATCTCCCTTTGACCTTGAACTCTAACTTTGACTCCTCTCTCTCTCTCTCTCTCTCTCTCTCTCTCTCTCCAGAGTCGATCTACCGCCGCGGCGCCAGAAGATGGAGGAAGCTCTACCGTGTCAACGGACACCTCTTCCAGGCCAAGCGCTTTAACAGGGTGAGACACACACTCACACAAACGCATCCCAAAATACCTTAAAGCCAACACCCACTCACAGCACAGTTGGCCAGTTTCAATTTCTGGTTGAAAATTTCGAAATAACTCCAGCTGGTGCTGGCCCTAAGGCATCTGGCCTGCTTCACAAAATACCCTATTGTGGCTCTGGCCACATTAGGGTAAACACTTAAAAACCCATCCAAACGTCCATCCATCTTCCATACAGTTCAGAGCTCAAGACCCTGAGCAGTAGCACTGGTGCTCTACACGATTTGGTGGATCATTCAGTGGAAAATGGACATATACAGTATCTTTGGCCTTAAATATGATAGTGGGTTGTTCCTGTAAATCTGCTGCTAGGTACTAGTATGAAGCAGAATAAAGAATTCAGGCTCCGCTCTTATGGTACATTACAGTGACTACGCTAATGCTCCATGTCAGTCGTGTTTGTGAGTTCAGTTCAGTGACCGTTAACCTGCTGTGCTGAAAGAATATGAATAATTAATTGTGGCCCAGTTATGCTTGCGCTTCGACCTACAGCCTGGTTTGCTACAGCCTGCTTATACAGCCTGGTTTGCTACATCCTGGTTATACAGCCTGGTTTGCTGCAGCCTGGTTATACAGCTTGGTTTGCTACAGCCTGCTTATACAGCCTGGTTTGCTACAGCCTGGATTGCTACAGCCTGGTTTTACAGCCTGAATTGCTACAGCCTGGTTTTACTGCCTGGTTTGCTACAGCCTGTTCCAGTCAGTGTTGTTGTTTTTTCTTTCGATCTCACGTTAGCAAACACATACAAGCATAGGTCTATTTGTAATTTGGTACGTGCTTAGATCTAGACCAATATTTTAGTAATCACTTCCGGTCCCACCTTGTGACAAATAACATCATCCCGTCGTATCTCATGGACAAATAATCATTTAAAATAAAAATATGACCATATTACACTGGCAGACTATATCCCTTTGTCTCCCCTAGCTGAGTCGACCTACCTAGGCAGCGTATGTATATTGCTAGCGCTGGATAGGGCACTAGCGTATGTATAATGGCTAGTGGTTGACATACTTTACTGATGGACGTAATGCTAGCGTATGTCTCTTGCTAACGGTGGACGCACCACTGGTGTATGGCTAATACCAACGCTGGCCGTGATGCTAGAATCTGTCTCATGCTAGCCATAGACGTACTGCCTGCCACCCCGCTCTGACTGGAAGAGTGGAAACTGCTACAGAGACTAATGGGGTTACTTTCAGTCTTTAAGTAGCTCTTCCCGCTGGAGAGGGAGTGCACCGGCCCCTGGTTGTGCACTCCAGTGCTCTTAAGAAGCACAGGCTCGCGGGAGGAGTGGCCTTGCCCGACAAAGGGTGGTTCTTTTTTTGTATTGTGTTGTTAACCGTTCTCTGACAAATTTATTTGTAGAACATACGTTTTTGTGTCTGGTTTATGATGATTGATTATATTCATTATAGCCTGTTTGAGGCTAGGCTTATGGACTATCACTTTCCCTTGATTATATGGATGAATTTTGTCTACAGACATAATTTTGGAATTGTGAAAAACTTTTACACACCGTTACACCTTCATCTTTTATACCTATTATAGATAGAAGCAGTCAGTGTTGAAATGTATTAGCTTACATGCAATCTAGCATCACAACATTGCACATGCATAGGCCTACACACTTGTCACTCAAGTATAGTACAATATGAAGTACTCATTTAGTTGGACTTTGCCTTTTCGCTGAAGGACAGGACGCAGGATATCATAGTGATGAGGCTGTTCACCTCCCAGGCAAAAAGTACTTGTTTCAATCCCCAATGTCTGCAGCCAATGTCTCCATCTATATGAGCAAGATACCTATACCACTACTTGTTCCTTAATGTCCTGCATCTGAATTCACCAACCTATAAATCGGTCTGGACAAAAGCTTCTGCTGAATAACAAATGGTATTAATATAGTACTGCAGGTTTTCTTTCCAATGCTTCTCGTAGTAAATCTGTCCCTCAGGTGTGTGCGTGTGTGTGTGTGTGGGTCTGCATGTGTATGTATCCACCATTTCCCCGGGCAGCTAGTGTCTGAGCAGAGTGCTTCAGTGTATATCTGCTGACTTTGCTCGCCGTTTCCATTATACGCCCATGCGTCATCGATTAGCTCCGAGACGTAGCGTCGATAGGCAGGGGTAGGCTAACGCAACGTGCAGCCCGAGCTCGGCTGGCATCATGCCATCCCCCTGGACATATTGAATAACTCGGCTCAGACATGAGGACCTACTGAACGAGGTAACAGCTGACTGGTTCTAGAAACGAGTAAACATCAGCTTTGATTCACCTAGCGTTGACGATGCACATTTTTCAGCCAACGGTTGTTGTTTTTTTATATAGATTATGTAACGACTTTTTTTGTCAAGTCACTGGTGCTATAGGTGCATTGCTTATTCTGTCAAGGGAAAGTGTAAAAGTGAAGACCTTCTGTGTGTATGGGTGCTTTCTATCTGTGGTGCTGGAGTGTTTGGACTCTTGAAGTACTGTGATTTCATCATCAGCATATAAATGAGCCAGAAGAGAAGTAGGTCCGGCTTGCCTTCTTTCTTTCTTTTTTTCTTTCTTTCTTTCTTTCTTTCTTTCTTTCTTTCTTTCTTTCTTTCTTTCTTTCTTTCTTTCTTTCTTTCTTTCTTTCTTTCCTCTTTTCTTTACCTCTCAACCCCATTCCATACATCTCCCCTTCTTCTCTCAATCTCTCTCCCTTTGCTCTTTTGATGCCCTCCATTCCCTCCCTCCCTCACTCTCAGTCAATCCCCCTCCCTCCCTTCCCCATAACCCCATCCACACCCTACCTCCCTCGCCCACCCTCTCTTAATCTATCCCCCTTCCTCCCCACATCACTCCACCCCCCCCTCTCCCCCCCTCCCTCCCTCCCTCCCTCCCTCCCTCCATTCCGTAGCTCTTCCGGGCTCAGAGTCACTGTAGCAGCAGCAGAAGAAAGATGCTTTTGTACAGGACCACGACTCCCCCCCCCCACCCCCACCTCCACCTACCCCCATCCCTCTCTTGTGAGGTCCGCTCACATCCCTGGACCCCTGCTGGCCTCATGTGGGCGATTCTTCAGCGGGGGTATGGAAAACCATTCTACCTTTAACCCTTATAGCCGCACTCGGCAGAATACAATTTGTACTCTGAAAAATGTATTCTAAGCAATTTATCAGTCAAATATATGTATCTTTAAAAAAAACTATTAAGAGTTATATTTATACTTAATTCCTAGTCTTCCAAAGTTTATTCTTGCTTCTCTATTGACACGGTGCAAGAGTACAATAAATGTCTTCATGAAGCAGGTAGGGGTTGGGACATCCTGCTCAAGGATGACCTACAGGCAGGCCGTGGACCCAACCGCATACACCGGTAAACTAATACATATCATTACCCAGACACTACCATGAGCCAGCCCAGCCCATTGAACTGTTTCCTGGATGGAGAACAGCTCAATGTTGTTGAATTTTACTAAAGCCATTAAGTGATACTGTGAAAGGGCCAGTAATATAAAAGCTAGTAACAGAAATACTAGTTCCAGCAAGCCAACTAACCAATATCCAAACCCTTACTGAGCACCTCAATACCTTAACTGCTCCCATCCAGGGTAACACATCTAGCAATAGCCCTTTCCAAAATTGAATTCCAAAAATGAGCCACATGACATCACCTAGCGCGAAGATATCAACTGACCAGAAACCCTCAATCACAACCTTTGTTTCATGCTTTTAAAACTTCAAACCTTGCTTCACAGAGCCTTGCATTGAAGCAACCAAGGGTGAGAGAGTTCAGAGGAAAGCCAGCCACTAGCTGGTACAAACTGCCCCCTGAGCCTGTGAGAATCACAGGCTGTGTTTGTGTCTGACTTCGGTCTGGCACGGCACTCAAAGGCACCCTTTAGAAAATAAATAAAATATAAAATACTGAGTGACGGAGGTGTTTAATCCGCACGCCCCCTGGTGTGATGTCCTGAGTGTAGTGTCCACTGAAGGTGAGGAGGTTTTTATCTCTCGTCGTATAAGCATCAGCTGCTCTGAGAGAGAGACCAAGATGATGGTGAACCTTTAAGGAGGACAATAAGGGCTTGAAGTAAAAGGGCAGCGAGACAAAGACACTCCTGGTTTAAGTACCCAGACCCAAGAACAAGATAGTGCCACTGATAGCAGTGGATGTTGCCCTGGACAATGGTGTTCTGTTCGTATCATTATTTTGTATAACATCAATTGGAATATCTTGTTAGTGGGTGTGTGTGTGTGTGTGTTTGGTCTGTCTTGGTTAACTTGATAATGGATTGTATCTTATCTAAACAAGTTTAATAGCAGATAACTATCAGTCAGCTAACCAGGCGCTAACAGTCAGCTAACATAGTGCTAACAGTCAGCTACAGTGAGCTAACAGTCAGCTAACAGAGAGTAGGTGGGAGAGCTAATCGTCAGCTAACATAGCGCTAACAGAGATGCCACAGAGAGCTAACAGTAAGCTAAAGGAGAGCTAGCAGAGAGCTAACAGTCAGCTAACAGAGAGTCAACAGAGAGCTAACAGTCAGCTAACAATGAGCTATCCGAGAGCTAACATTCAGCTAGCATAGCGCTAACAGAGAGCTATCAGAGAGCTAGTAGTCAGCTAACAGAGCGTCCACAGAGAGCTAACAGTCAGCTAACAGAGACCTTGAACAGCATGTGTCATGACGCCATGTATTCTTGTAATAAGAGTAAACAACTTATATCTCAACCACTGACTCTCCACCAGCCAGGCGATGTGTTGTGCAGACAAAATACTTTCACTTATTCCTGATTTCTTCTGTCGCTGCCTTCCTTCCTTCCTTTTGATTGGAGGAGGGGGGGGGGGAAACTTAAGAGTGCTTTGATCTCTCCTATAGAGCATCGCCATGGCAACAGAGTTTCGGACGGCGGCCCTTTGTTCACCCGTGCTTCGAGAGGGAAGGCACGGCGGGGGACGGGGGACGGGGGACGGGGGGGTCGTTGGTTACGTTTGAGGACAGTTAGTCGGAAACTCTGACTTATGCAACGCAGAGTCAAGTTCACCCCCCCCCCCCCCCCCCCCCCCCCCCCCCCCCCCCCCCATGGGAATGAGGGGAAGGGAACCCCCCCCCCACCGTCTCTCTCCCCAGGACAAAGGAAAAGGAGGCGTTCCCGAGAAGGAACTATAGCTCCTCGTAGCCAAACTATGAAGGAGGTCAAGGTTTTTTCAAAGGGCAGGAGAAAGGCTGAAGTATAATACACTGCGGCCGTGGAGTACCCCGCTCACTCAAACTGGGACAACAGCAAACAGAAATAGTAACCGCGCACTTGACGGTTTTTTTGGGGTCTTTGCTGCCCTCTAGAGGCTTAACTGTGTTTTGGGGGGAACTAAAGCAAATTAATTGGTGCTATTTTTTTATTGATAATTCTGCTTCATGTTCTGTTTATTTGTGAACCAAAGATTATACATTATTGATGGAAGGATTTAGCGTAATATTTTAATTTATTCCACGGTCAGCTGATCCTGTTGTTTTCTTTGTGATTACATTGTGAAGTCACTTCTGTTTTTCTTCCATAGATGATGACAAAGAGTCACCAAGACGTTTAGATAACAGCACATTACCTAATTTTAGCGGGGTGATTCCCAAGGCTGAGTCGAATCCAACGCTGTTCAATGTCATCCCTTTCCAGAACAAAAGCATCAGGCCTTCCAGGTCATTACGTTCAGCAAAGATGCAAAGCCCAAAAAACCCAAATGTATGTATTAATTGGATCGGTCTATTAGCCAATTAGTCACATCAAAGCAATTTATTACTTTTTCCTCAGTATATCAAAGCTATCGACTTCTTTCCTATATACTTATCTCTTTATTATACTTAGTGTATACCGTGATGACTTTAGATGCATTCAGCAGGTAGGGGTCTTCTTGCTCAAGGGTTAGTTAGAACATGAACCTTGCCACTTATGTATGTTACCCCCTAACCTCTACTCCTTCCTGCCCCCCTATCTAGCTGTTATTACATGGATTTGTTGAACACTCAAGTCTGATTGGTCATCTACAGCATTCGTTTCAGTGGTCTGTTCTTTATGAGTAGCAGACCTTTTCACGTCTGGACGATGCTATTTCCAACCGTAGATTCAAACTAGTGCTGCACGATTTGGTGAAAAAGTCATATAGCGATTATTGTGGACAATATTGCTATTGCGATTGGATTAATCGTGCAGCACTAATTCAAACCAACAATTTTTCTTGCTTGACTACTCACAGTGACTCATCAATAACAACGCTGCTGCAATATTGTCTGCCAAGAGCAGGTGTCTGCTGTTTGATACTGACATTGAACCTCCCTGTCGTTCTCTGTGCTGTGTCCCTCCCCTCCAGAAGGCGTACTGTGGCCACTGCAGTGAAAGGATATGGGGGCTTGGGAGGCAGGGATACAAGTGTATCAACTGCAAACTGCTGGTCCATAAGCGCTGTCACAAACTCATCCCTCAGACCTGCCAAAAGCTTATGGTGAGTGGCCGTGACTACAGCACCAGCTCTGGTGAAGCAGGTGTCTGGGTAAAAATTCAGTTTTAGACAGTCTCAAAATGGTTAACTATGGATTTCACTGGTTGGTTGCATTTATTTTTTTTATGGGAAATTTGGAAAACATTACCCTTCCATCGCTATGACGATGACATAACATACAAGAGACCAGACCCAGTCAGTTTAGATTAGGTCGACCCTCCTTCTTTGGTCCGTTGATTGGCCAACCCTGAGCAAGCTGGCCTATCCTGGAGGCCTTACTGATAAATACAGTTGACAATACAGTGATCAACCCCTCTCACGGCTATCTAGACACCTTTGGGATGTCTTCCAGAGGAACCTTTCCAAGTTTTAATCACTCTCTACTCAAACCAAGACACTGTTGGCCGAGTCGAACCCCCGCACACAATGAAGATCACACACACACACACACACACACACACACACACACACACACACACACACACACACACACACACACACACACACACAGAATGACACTCAGACACACACACTCACACAGGCACACACTAAAGGACACTCATTCAAACACAGAAAAAAAAAAACACACACACACACACACACACACAGAGGAAGACACTCATTCAAACACAGACACACAGACATACACACACACAGAAAGACACTCATTCACAGAACGACACAAACGGACACACACACACACACACACACACATACACACACACACACACACACACACACACACACACACACACACACACACAGAAAGACACTCATTCCCACACGGACACATGCGCGATTCAGCTGTATTCCCCCGGTGACTTCATTTACACATGTGAGCTAAAGAGAGAGAGAGGAGCCTCTTCTCTCTCCCCCAGGCCCCGTGGCCTAGAGGATGACTTGCTACTATGCTCTCTGTCGTCTCACCGGAGCCCTGCTGGGGTCCCTGTTCCCTCGGGGGCCCCTCTCCCCCCTCCAGGATCCAGTCATGCCATCCCAGGAGCCCCCCACAGACCAGCAGATCCAGGAGGTGGACCCCGCACCCGATGACTCTGACGACAACAAGGGTGAGGGCTGGGGGCTGGGCGAAGGCTGGGTTTTATGTATTTATGAACTAATGCGTTGTCTTTGCTTTGGCAAAGACAACGTTTAGTTTAGTTTAGTTTGGTTTGGTTTGGTTCAGCCTACTATAGTTTAGTTTGGTTCGGTTTTCTTCAATTTAGTTGCATTTGGTTTGGTTTGGTTTGGTCTATTTTTGATTACTTTGGTTTGGTTTTATTTTGTTTTAGTTTTAGTGATCTTTAAGAAAGTTGACTCATTTTGGTAATATAAAACAATATGGAGTTACTGAAGAAAGTTAGAGCTGTTTTGTCTTAGAAGCAATAGTACAAAATAGAGACATAGAGATTATGACAGTTAACTGAACTGATGCCTTGTCTTGTAGTGCAATGGATTTATCCTCCAGCTATTATTCATTTATAAACACCCTTTATTCTATTCCATCTTGAAATATAAAATGAACACCAAGTTACACCCCTGCCTCCCCCAAATAAAAACGCTGAATTGAATGTCAAGCGATTTCCTGTGGTGTAGGTCGGTGCCAGTACCCTAAACGGAGAATATGCATTAGACTCCCCTCTGCTGGCCAAAATGAGAATTAAATAAAACAGTCTTAAAGCTACAAAGAAATGTGACTGTTCAACGTATCTGGTTAGGGGTTCATTTGGCTGTAGATCGACCTGCACCGATTTTTGTTTTGTGTTCTTGAAATGCCGATTGACTTGAAGGACATGAAATTTAAGCACATTTTGTTTTTTATTCATGCTTTGTGTTAACAGTATCGCTTATACCGCACAATCGCACAGTGGATAAAACAGAGAATGCAGACACAGAGGTAAGGAATATTCTGGTTTATCATGTTTGTAATTTGGGAACTACGTTTTATTTTGTTTTTTAAATGGGTTGGATTAGAAATCCAGTAACATTTGAAGAGAAATAATGCTATTCATCTTATTCATAAAAACATCTAACAAGAATTGTACTGATACAAATCCTTTCCCATGACCCGGTTGTGTAGGCCTTCCACAGTGTGTGAAAACACACTTAAATCGCAACAGAAGCCAAGATATGATTCCTTCGTTTTATCTTTCTATGGCCGAATCGGGTTGATTCGTTCTTTACAATCGAGATTGAATACCCCCCCTTTCCCCATTCCCTCCCCAGGACATGAAGGCGGTGGTGGAGGGGATGGGGGGCATCACCCTCAGCCACCAGCAGGAGCAGGCGCTGGGCCTGGCCCACTTCGACCTGGTGCGGGTGATCGGGCGGGGCAGCTACGCCAAGGTGCTCCTGGTGCGCCTGAAGAAGAGCGACCAGGTGTACGCCATGAAGGTGGTGAAGAAGGAGCTGGTGCACGACGACGAGGTGAGACATCCCACGAGAGCCCACACGAGACCGCACACGAGACCGCGCTCACGGCTACACACAAGACCACGAGCACAGGAAGTGGGAAGGGGAAATCATTTTGGTACCGGTTTGGATTAATTTCTGTAGTGTTCAAATCTGGTGTATGGTGCACTAAATCCCGCGATGCACCAAGGACTTTTTCAGCCCAATGTAATTATTTGAAGTGAGTTTTTATTTTTCCAACATATTCATCCAATAGAGTCTGGTGACTTCTAGCACGAAATAAATAAAGAAAGAAAGAATGAAAGAATGACGACACAAAGTAAGAAGCAGTGAGAAGGTTAGCCAAGGAGTGACATGACTTGAGGAGAAAAGGAGCAGCATGAGCTCATTTCGAGGTAGAGAAAAGAAGCTTCGGAAGGAAGGAAGGAAGGAATGATGGAGGAGAGGAGGACTCAGGAAGGGGAGGGGAGAGAGGAGAAGAGATCAGTTTTTTACACAAAACACTTCAACTGAAATTAATTGAGTCATCTTTACAAGTGGAACGCGGGAACCCCTCCATGTGGAGCTCATTAATGGATTCACCCACCAATCGGAATATTAATAGGATGCCATGATCTCTTCAATGCAATGAATCATAAAGCTTGTGTTCCTGCTATCAAACACGTTTGGTTTTTTCAGCTGAATAAGAAAAGCCATTTCAATCTCTGTCACGTTCACAACGCAAGCTAGGCGGGAGCATCTCTCTCTCGTACTTTGCTGTAGTTTCCTGTTTATTAAGGTTCAGGGTTGGTGTTGCTAGGGCCGAGGTATGTGTGTTGGTCACCACTAGACCAAACATCATTATTATCATTTTCTATCGTCCTGAAGTTTAGTGTAAGTGTGTGGACTGGCAGAGGAAAGGAAAATCACATGATTAGCGATGCCAATTCAAAAAGTAATTATAATGTCCTTCAACGAATTGGATGAAGACAAATGTGTATTTCAGCCATTCAGCAAATATGTATTTCAGCTACTTGTTTAGTGAAGGCTTTTCTATCTAACAAAAAACCTTGAACACGGTTTAACAACTACTTTCACAACCAGAGCACATCAATAAATCTGATTAGGGGCAAGGTTGTGAGTAAGGGGATTTCATCCGAGAGTTTTTCCTTTCATCCTGTTTCTATCCACTAGATGGGGCTACAGTTCAACTGATAAACCATTAAGAAATACACCGCTGTAAATCTAAACCGACTGAAATTTCAGAAATGATTATATATCAGCCTTCAATCCCCTACTCTATACTAACATGGGATTGGTCCAAGCATATAAGGCATAGAATAAACATACAACCATAGTATTTCAAAATGTTATTACTCAAATAGATTATTACTCAAAAACACATTTCAGGTCTGCAATAAAATAATCGAGTGTGGGGTTAAAAACCTCTAGAGCATAGGTTCTCAACCAGTGGCTATGAGCCATTGGCCGCCAGGCCGCAGAGTTTAGAAATCATGCCAAAAATAAATGATAAATTCCACAAAAACTGCCCATATCTTTTTTTACTGGCAGAAAATTGTAATATGTTCTGTAACAATTTTTACATTAATTTCTTCGGTAACTTATTACATTTAATTGCCCAATCAGCAACTGGGTGTCATCACACAAATATAGTGGCGCAAATGAAGTATGAATGTGCGTAGGGCATCGCCCTTGGACACCCAATACAGTAGTTTGTGTTAACTTTGTGTTTACTTAACGTGAAGCACTTCCCAACATCCTTATTGACCTCATATGGACTAGAGATCCGGGAACATCATTAGCACTCTTTGTTGTGGTTCATAGATGTGTGCTACAAAACTGAAAAAAACAATTACAAAGATAAAAGATAGACATAGACAAATAAATTAACTAGTTTAACTTACTTGTTTTCTTGTTTCATTCTTTAGTGAGATTAACACAGCACAATAAGTATACGTTTGATGCTGTTATAACGTTTGAAAACCGTGTGACTGTTATTGTCGATTTGTCCAACTGTTTTAATCCACCTTTAATTCTTAATAATGGCCCTTCATTTGCTGTGTATTGAAAAAAATAAACTGCCTGCGAAAATATTTCACATTTGCATACAGGGCCACAATAACGACAGGTTATGGAGGACGGCTGTAGAGCTAAAACTTTAGTTAAAGCAACGTTGTCATTGGACATTGGATTAATTAATTCATGGTATTATTTGTGCATATAAGGTGAATTATTTATTGACTTTGTAGGCTGAAGCCTTGCATCAAACGTACCCAGTGGGAGGCTCCATAGAAACCGGCGAAAACATTCTTCTTCAGTCAAAAGAATGCGGCAATTATCCAAGTTACTACATAGGAAAGAATTAGAAAGTGTCCAAACACTGACCGTTGTACCCATCAAGTAGACCACAGGAGGTCTGAATTTACACAAAAATAATAATCCCGAGACGTAGCAAGGAGGGAAGCTAAGATACATAATATTCATAATTAGCATTAAACATTTACAGACCGTCAAAATACTGAGTGTCTCAAATCGGGGGGGGATCTTACTGCCTGAGGCTAAACCCTGCCTCGTAGCTTTGGTGGCAACAGTGTTTACGAGATTAAAAGCACAAACTAACCCTTTTTAACACAAGCCAAAGCTCCCCCTACAACAGTGTTTCAGAGGAGCACTGCACTCAGCTAGTGAGAGAGGGCTTCCTTATTTGTGTCATTATCCTCAAGAGTCACTGCAGTCCCCCAAAAAGATATGCAGCTAGTTTCATGAGCTCAAGGTACCTTTAATAATACCACAAGTCATTGCTAGCACCAGGAGCTGTGTAGCTTGTTTCAGGAGCTTTCAAGCGTTCTCCAGAAGCTATTCCTAGTACCAGAAGCCGTTGATAGCCGCAGTAGCTCTGTAGCTAGCTTCAGTAGTGGACTGCGAAATTGGCTAGCACATTTGTTTTTACCATCAAGGAACCAAGTTTCTGGACATGATATATAGTATATATATATATATATATATATATATATATATATATATATATATACAAATGCCTGTCAATACATATTTTAAAGTTGTGCAGACTTGGCGCCTGGCTCTGAACAGACCCTGCCATCGTGCGTGGCAGGGTCCGTCTCCTTGTGTGTTTGTCTACCCGTGTCTCAAGGGCCGCTGTAGTGCTGTATTGATCAGACATATCGATTGTTTAGGTCGTTTCTCAGTGTGTCTGTCTGGGTCCCCCTCTCTCTCTCTCTCTCTTCTCTCTCTCTCTCTCTCTCTCTCTCTCTCTCTCTCTCTCTCTCTCTCTCTCTCTCTCTCTCTCTCTCTCTCTTTCTCATCCACCAGGATATTGACTGGGTGCAGACAGAGAAGCACGTGTTTGAGCAGGCGTCTACCAACCCCTTCCTAGTCGGCCTCCACTCCTGCTTCCAGACCGAGAGCCGGTAAGTGGCGGACAGAAAATGCAGCGGACCAAACAGAGAGCCCTGGTGCCTGCCATTCAACAGCAGTACTCAGAACTAGATCCATTGATCCAGCAAAACCAGAAGCACAACGGTTAATGGAGACATTCTTTGAAACAACTGTCTGTCAATGTTATCAAACCAATGCATTGAGACGGATTCTCAAAGTATGTGCCTTTTGCTGTTGTGTAGTGTGTACCCATACAATTCTGTAGATAGCTTTGTCTCTGCCCCCCCCCTCCCCCTCCAACACAGACTAGTGATAAGCCATGGCAAATATCTGCCATAACATAAAATATGCCACCCGACCCCCGACAACAACCCTCTCTAAAATGTGTAATTCCTGATACTGTCAGTGTGTTGCATTGCTTTTCAAGAAGCACATGCAGTGGATGTTTGCTACTAGTTTATTGAAAGCGCATCCTTCTGCCATACCGAATATAGTATTTACTATTAAAGTGCTCTTATGTAATAATGTGATGTTTTGTTGAGGGTTAGGGTAAGAGTAGGGTTGTTGGGTAGGCCTTCTGCAGCACTTTGAGCCCCCCATCTCACAAAAGTGGATAATTAAATAGAGCGCATGCATGAGATATGCTGAGCATAACACTATGCAGCATTCAGGCCGAGGTCAGTAAAGATTCACCTAGTCGTTTGTTAAAACATAAATAATAATAAAAATATAAAGAAAAACAATAAATGTTGTAATGTTTTAGCACAAATAATGCTATTTATTTATAAAATTACTTCATTACGAATTCTGTCGTCTTTCAAATGTATGGCCATGTGCCGCTTTTCCAGTTGACGGACTGCTCAACCACTCGTCCAGATGCGTTAATGAGCAGGTTGGGGCTAGGCAGCCTACTCAGGGATTGGAGTTCCCACACAAAGAAGTCGAGGATTGACTCATTGTGAATTGTTTTGTATTATATTGTGTGTTTGTGTTTTTTGTAGGTTGTTTCTCGTCATCGAGTACGTGAACGGAGGAGATCTGATGTTTCACATGCAGCGGCAACGGAAACTTCCAGAGGAACACGCTCGGTAAAATCATTCAAACATCGACGAGAGCTCCGAAAAGTCACTTGAAGCGCTCTTTAATTACTCCCTGAAATGACTGCCTAAAATTGTAGATCTAAGAAAGTGACATTTACGGTAGTATTACAAATTTAAGTATGCAAATCGCTTGAGTAAAAGTGATGTTACATACAACTATTAAATTTACTTTGAATTCAAATTTACTTGAGTATCAAAACTTAGTAAGAAAAAGTTAAAAAGTTCACAGGTGGACATTAGCCGTAGATATGATCACAGGTACTTGTCTCTGTAGTCATCCACTATAGATATATTGTATTCACCACTGGTGGAGGAGGAGGATGAGTTGGTAGTGCGGCCTGCGCTTTAGCTAATGTAGTATAATGCAGTTGGGATTTTCCAGCAAACTCTTATTTGTGCGGATGTGCCTCAGCGGTTTCACCACGCATACAAAACATGCTTAAAAGTACAGAAGTCTGTGTGGATATCCCATTAGCATGATAAGACAATTATTTCACGATCAGTCACCGTCAGTCCATGTCAATTGGAGAAAATAATAAATGATGAAAGTGAAAGCAAAAGAAAAACGGCAAACTGAAGTAAAGCACAGATACTCCAAATAACTACTTAGGCACTGTAAAAAAGCATTTATACTGCTTTACTGGACACCACTATTGTTACGTTTTCTCAATCCTTATCTAACCCTCACGCCCTCACATCTAAGAACGATGGCCTTCGAGAAAAGCGCAGCAGACACAGAGACACCAGAACATTTCTCTCTGGATGTCCCGCTGTCCAGACCTCAGATGTGGTTGTCCTAGCAACCGTCTGCCCCAACTCTACCACCCCCCCATTCACCCCTCCAACCTCCTCCGCCACTTGTTCACATCCTATCCGTTCCTCTGCTGAACAATGAAGTAGAAAATGAAAACGTGGGATCTCTCTGTGTGGAGGAGGCCGACCGGTGCTTGGTTGGATTTGGGAGGTTAAGTTGACATGGCCGCTGTGTGCTTCAACCGGAGCTGCCATGACTAAAAACAGCGTAGGCTAATCAAAAAGGAACAACAACAGGAGAAGAGGAAGAGTGAGTGTGTGTGTGTGTTTTCTGTGTGGGCCATTGACTCACTGGGCGTGCGCCATAATGGCTCGGGATGAAATACATTTTGGTGCTGTTCCCCTCCTTGCCGTTTCTCCTCCTACGTAGGTAGGAGACAGAATCCCACGCGCGGGATTCTGTCTCCCTCCCGCGCGTGGAGGAGGTGTCCTTCAGCTTAGTCTGGAGTCGTGTCTCTATTGTCTGCAGATGTTCTGCCTGGCTGACAGATGACTAGGGGGGGGGGGGGGGGGGGTGTCTGTACAGCGTTTACATTTCACCACCGAAGGCGCTCTCTCTCGCTGCGCCCTTGAACCCGGGGTGTTCAAGCAACACGTCCCTTCCCAGCGCCTCGTTCACCCGTGCCACCGCACTCAACACACCGCCGTCACGAACCACCGCCATGGAGGAAAAAAACGAAAAGGAATAAAACAGATAACGAGCTTCCATAATTCATCGGGGCCTGTCTACTTCGCGTGGCACGCACGCCGTGCGCAGCGCTGGTGGATGAATGCCGGATCAAAGGCAGCGAAATCAAGCCTGGCACCGGTGGGGCCCCCGACACGTCGGGGCCCCTGCGATCCGACGGGCGCGGGGCGCATGCAAAGCAGCGCCATCATCACCCGGAGCCGTCCTACATATTCATGAGCGCTGTCGTAAAAAGCAGTGCCTGGGAAGCACTCGGCTCTATGTACTCCCCAGGTCTCCACTGGGGACGGCGGTCAGCAGGCATTAGGGGAGCTGTACCAGTAACCGGGGGCTGGCTGGAGCCGGCACGGACGCACGCCAGCTGGGGAACCAATGATGGAGCGGAGCCAACATGGCTCCCGTCTCTGGGACATGGAGGGAAACGGGGTGGATTGGCCGTGGGAGATCTATGCTGCTGACCACATCACAGACGCCGCCACGCACAATTCGATACTACACTGCTATAGAATAGACTGGGTAGACTGGGACAGTAAAGTACAGAATAGAACTGACAGAATGGAATAGAGTCGAACAGACAGTGTGGTATTGAATGCAGTACAATATAAAATAAATAGGATGGAATAGGACAGATTAGGATAAATGGAATGGGATAAAAACAAAATAGAATAGAGTAGAATAGAACAGATTGAGATATTCAAATTTCTAGTTTGGTTGGTTTAGCTGTATATAGCTTAAAGAAATAGACAATATGAGTACCTCTCTCTCTGTAGTGATTCAGAGAGTGTTTGAGCATCTCGCAGTTTGAGGCTCTAAACAAGGCCAAATATACTGTCACTACGTTATAAATACAGCCTTGCAACCATGCTTGTATTTATTCATGAAACTGTTTCTGCAATTGTATGTGTTCAGGGCCGTATGTCTTTATGGTGGTTTAATAGACAATTTTCTATGAGATCAACGATAACGATTTTCTTTTTAATCTTTGAACCTGGAGTCTAGTAAGAACACAAAAGGACCACATTTGATATTTGCGCCCTTTGTCCCTTTAGATTAGTTTGTTAGTTGATCAGGGATCTCTTCTATCATTTCAGATTCTACGCTGCAGAGATCTGCATCGCGCTGAACTTCCTGCATGAGAAAGCGATCATCTACCGCGATCTGAAGCTGGACAATGTGCTGCTGGACCACGAAGGACACATCAAGCTCACCGACTACGGCATGTGCAAGGTACGCCTGGCCAGGACGGAGCACAGTGCTGAAAGGAACCTTGGAAAAATTAATTATTATTTGTCTTTTCTCTCCAAAGACCCAAATACATTTTGAAAAAATACAAAAAGTCCAGGGTTGATTGATTGGGGGATGGATGTTGTTCTTTTGAGAATGGACCTTTTTAAATATTTTCTGAGTACAGAAGGTTTAGGTCGTCCAAACGGACTGAAAGTAGAAGAACAGATTTGAATACCTGTATTGAAATTGAAATTACGAATTGCTTGTTCTTGTGTGTTCTCCTTCTCCTCCCTCTCCTCCTTCTTCTCCTCTCTCTCCTCCTTCTCCTCCCTCACCTCCCTCCCCTCCTTCTCCTCCGATGGCTGGGACCCCAAGGAGGGCATCAGACCGGGGGACACCACCAGTACTTTCTGCGGGACACCAAACTACATCGCTCCAGAGATCCTGCGTGGGGAGGACTACGGTGAGGGGTGGAGTCCGACACTGCACAGCGTCCGAACGCGCAACAGTGCAACAACACAACACACGTTAGACCTTTAGATCATGTGTCCAAAAAGTAAAGTAAACTCACACCATAATGGGCTTCTGTGTGTTTGCGTTGTTGTACCTACACTATTCATATTATTAAAGTATTAAAGTGGAAGTACATTAATATCTGAAATAGTGCAAACAACAAACTGTGTGTGTGTGTGTTTTCCTGTGTGTGTGTGTGCAGGCTTCAGCGTTGACTGGTGGGCACTGGGAGTGCTGATGTTTGAGATGATGGCGGGCAGGTCGCCCTTCGACATCATCACAGACAACCCTGACATGAACACAGAGGAGTACCTCTTCCAAGGTGAGACGGGCGAGGGAGAGAGAGAGAGAGAGAGAGAGAGAAAGATCGAGAGATCTTAACTGAGTACCACCTTTTTTATCCTATTGTATTACAGTGTTCACAATTTTTCAGGTGGGGGAGAAAGAGAGGAAGAGAGAGGGAGAGCGATGAAAGATAGATAAATACAAGAGTAAATACTTCTGGTCTATGCTTAAGTCAGTCGTTTCAATTCATTGAATGTATTAATTCATTATTGATGCATTAAGCCTGTTAATTAGTTCCCTTCCCTCGTCTCGGAGACGTCTGGACTTGTGTTTTGTCAACCATACCGTCCGCACATGAACACGTAGTCGGCACATACAGCATGTACATCATATATAATACATGCATACATACAATCACCCATGAATATGAAAAGATAATGATGTTTACGTACATAATGTATTTCATTGTTGATTGCGAGACTACATTGTGAGATCGTAGTGCTAACCCTGGCTGGAACAAGGTTTACATTCAGCCATATGCTCCCCTTATATTTACTGTATATATAATATCTATATTTATATAGCTCGCCCCTTTAGCCTGCCATCCCTCTCCCATCTACACATACACACTTATACATTAACACACAAACATATTCCCATACACACACATTCCACCATACTACTAGCCTCCCGCTAGGCATTGCGTCTGGTGCATGTTTGCCGCATGCCTGCCATGGCACCATAGCATCTGCTACCTCTCTCTCTCTCTCTCTCTCTCTCCCCCCCCCCTCTCTCTCTCTCTCTCTCTCTCTCTCTCTCTCCCCCCCCCCCCCCCCCCCCCCACCCCCCCCCCCCCAAAACCACCCCCCCCCCCCCCCCCCCACCAAACCCCCCCCCCCCCCCCCCTTCTCCCCACACCCCTCACCCCCCCCCCCCCAACCCCCCCTCCCCCCCCCTCTCCCCCCCCCCCCCCCCCCCCCCCCCCTCCCCCTCCCCCACCCTCCCCCACCCTCCTCCACCCCCCCCCCACCCCCCCCCCCCCCCCCCCCCCCCCCCCCCCCCCCCCCCCCCCCCCCCCCCCCCCCCCCCCCCCCCCCCTCCCCCCCCCTCCCCCCCCCCCCCCCCCCCCCCCCCCCCCCCCCCCCCCCCCCCCCCCCCCCACCCCCCCGCCCCCCCCCCCCCCCCCCCCCCCCCCCCCCCCCCCCCCCCCCCCTCCCCCCCCCCCCCCCCCCTCCCCCCCCCCCTCTCTTCTCTCCCTCTCTCCCTCCCTCCCTCCCTCCTCCCATCTCTCTCTCTCTCTCTCTCTCTCTCTCTCTCTCTCTCCCTCTCTCTCTACCCCCCCTCTCATCTCTCCCCCCCCCTCTCTCTCTCTCTCTCTTTTCTCTATCTCTCTCTTCTCTCTATCCCCCCCCCCCTCTCTCTCTCCCCCCCTCTCTCTCTCTCTCTCTCTCTATATCGCTCTCCTCTCTCTCTCCCTCCCTCTCTCTCTCTCTCTCTCTCTCTCTCTCTCTCTCTCTCTCTCTCTCTCTCTCTCTCTCTCTCTCTCTCTCTCTCTCTCTCTCTCTCTCTCTCTCTCTCTCTCTCTCTCTCTCTCTCTCTCTCTCTCTCACCCTCAATGCCAGACTGTCCCTCTCCAGGAGTTAGGCCCCGCCCCCCAATATGTTTACCCGGTGGACCCCGGTCCAGACAGACAGACAGGCAGACAGACAGAGCCGAGTCTAGCACAAGCCTGTGTGTATATGTGTTGGTGTGTGTGTGTGTGTGTGTGTGTTTGTATGTCTCTCCACAAAAACATCTAGAGAATACAACATTATATATTAGATAAAAAAAACGATATTCCAAGCTCCCACCATAAGGTCTATGTGTGAGAGCGTGTCTACGTGTGTGTGTGTGTGTGCATGTGTGTGTGTGTAGTGTGAGTGTGAGCGTGTGTGTGTGTATCTGCTGGGAGGTAGACAGTGCAGATGGCACGGTGGCATTATCTCAACCGACCCCCATGCTCCAAATCCCCTCCGTTCCTTTACGGTGTCAGGCCAGAGGTATGCCAACCTACACCCACCACCACCACCACCACCACCACCACCACCACCACCACAGACAGCTCTCCCTGGTCCCCTGGGGGCTCAATGGGAGCGTGATGCCTGGCTTAGTGCCACCCTGTGTGGGCACAGCTGTCAGAGTCACCCCCCCCCCCCCCCGGAGCTGCCGGTCCTCCCCAAAGCTGCACCATATAGAAGTATATTATATAGGTATATTATCAGTGTGAGGTGAGGTAGATTGAGGTGGGGCTTTTGATCGTGATATTTCGATAAAATTGTACGGTGAGCCTTAATGCCGGGATTATTTTTTTTAAAGGATTTTTTATGAGTAATCTTGATTATGGTAGATCTTCTACATAAAGTATAATGGAAAGGTGTGTGTGTGTGTGTGTGTGTGTGTTTGTAAAAGACAAAAAGTGTACATAGAAGGGTTAACCCAACAGGGGGTGTGGTCCCCGACCAACAAACACATGGTCCTGAGTCTCCTCATTTCAGAGAAATGTCCTCCATTTAATGATGGTGGTACTGTCTCTCCTTCCTTCTGTCGGTTTCTCTATTTATATTCTCTCTCTCCGTGTACATATATAGATATATTTAAGATTCAAGGGCCTTTATTGGCATCAAAAACGTATATTTATGTTGCCAAAGCACAAATATATATTTAACTCTCTCTCTCTCCCTCCCTCCACCCCTCCAGTGATCCTAGAGAAGCCAATCAGGATCCCCAGGTCTCTGTCGGTGAAGGCGGCCAGCGTCCTCAAAGGATTCCTCAACAAGGTGAGCACAGTCCCTGCTCTGTTTCTATACCTCTCCATACCGCTGTGTATCTCTCTGTAGCCCTCTTTACCTCTCTATATCGCAGTATATCTCTGTATACCTCTCTATATATATGTATATCTCTGTATACCTCTCTATATCTCTCTATCTGTACCTGCCTCTCTCTATCTCCCTCTCTAGCTCTTCTCTCTTCCCCTTTAAATCTTTCTCTCTCTTATCTCTCCTTTCTCTCTCTCTCTCCCCTCCTCTCTCCCTCCGAACTCCCCTCTCCCTCCACCTGTTTCTGTCTCTCCCTCGCCCCTCTCCAGACTTGGCCCAGAGCTGGCCTTGAGTGGGACAGATGCCCACACAAGTCAAGTCCATTTTATCATATCGTTAGCTCCTCTCCACGGGCACATTAGTCAATATTTCTTCCAAGAAGAAATGCAGTTTATTTTGGTAAATTGTACATCATCATCTAATCAATTGGACTTCCTCTTCCACAACCGGAAGGTTAACGTGATGATGTTGTGAAGAGCTCACTAACAGGCTATACACCCCCCATGCACACACATAAACACGCATGCGCACACATACACACACACACTCACTACTCACACACACATAAACACGCATGTGCACACACTCACATGCAAACTCACACACACACACCGCTGGTTAGCATAACGCTGGCTAGCACACAGCTGGCTGACATAGAGCTGGCCAGCACCCAGTTCACTAACATAAAACTGGCTCACACACAGCTGGCTAGGACACAGATCACTAACTCACCGCTGGCTAGCACACAGATCCCTAACACATACAGCTGGATGGAAATGGTACTTGGTTTTGTCGTTTTTGGATGATCTCGTCCAATCAGCCCTCCTCTTGCATTCTGTCCAACATCCTGCTGTACGTAGACTTCCCATTATAGAAGTACGATAAGCTCTAAACGCCAGATTCTCAGCCCTTCTTCATTCTGCTCAATATGCACATAATAACGCTCACGCCATTGAAAGTGGGTCAGTCCCATTAACATGAGATTGGGATTAGGAGACAGTTTGCTAAAAGGAAACTGTAAAGGAAGATGTTGTTCGTTCTGTGAGACCTGCTGTAGGATAAGTGGATGGCAGGTCTGTTTGGTCTACTACAGCCCCCTGTTTAACCCTCATGCCTTAGGGTGTTTGTGTGTTGGTTTGTGTGTGGATCTGGGTTTGAGCGTGGAGCACGTGTTTACGTTGGCCCATCACCCTGCCCCTTCTCGTAATCAACTGGGGGGGGGGGGGGGGGTTGGAGCAGACGCAGATAACCATGTGTACCGCGGGGTTGATGCCACAGGCGATACGGGGGGGAGGGGGGAGTTATTGGGGGAGAGTTTAACGTTGGGGCGGTGGTCCTGGCCGCCTCAACACAAAATGCTGATGCTTTAGTTCATTATTTCATGCAGTGCTTATTATGATTATTTAATGACTTTAGTAGCATTTTGTGTATTTGTGATATTGTTTTAGTAAGGCTGTACCTCACCCTTATTGCCAATTATTGTTCATTCAAAAACTCGATGTGATATAGAAAAAATATATATGAATTAAATAATTCACATCATTATAAAAAAAAACTAAAATAGCAGATTTCCTTTATCTTCCAGCTGATTAAAACAAAATAATAATTAAACTTTGTGCTATTACAAGTTTTCTTTTTACAAGTTTTTTTAAATGATTAAATCCAGGCTTTAATCATTTATACAATTAATAAGCATGTTCTCTTCATGTATATATTTCCCATACTGACTGATTTCCCACATGAGGGTGTGAACCATGAATACAAACCAACACAAGAGATTCATGTTGTGCTTGAAAGACGATGAAAAACACAGTGTGTCTAGCACTACACTATTGGCTCGCACAATGCTAATAAAGACAATCTACTATTCAACATTCCCTTTAGCAGACGGTTTTATCCCAAGTGGCATACAGCGAACATTAGATCCAGACAGAAAACCACACGTGTGAATCCAGCCAAAGGTTTGAAGATCACACAGACAATGGAACCAGGGTGGTCACATGACCTGCGTCTCCTCCCCAGGACCCCAAGGAGCGGCTGGGGTGCCAGGTGGAGACGGGCTTCACGGACATCAAGTCTCACACCTTCTTCCGCACCATCGACTGGGAGCAGGTGAGACCCCCACAGCCTGTAAACAGAAAGACAGTTCACCCGGTGACAGTGTTATCCGGGCTGTCTGCACTTTCATCCTTTCACCCACACAAACAGACATACATTCATTCAATCATAAATTCACACACTCAAACGTTCACACATGCAAACATTTACAAGTTCACAGATGTATACACACATTCATGCGTGCATGCCTTGATAGTCCCACAGACTTGTTCAGACATACACCAGTCAGACATTCACCATGTCATACATTCATACACAGATTCACCCTTTCACACGTGGACAAGCATGTCTCTGGCCGTGCACGGTAGCCAACAGTCAGGGTGGGACAGCGGTGGGGCTTGCTGCTCAGAGGCAGTTCAGCATTTAGCAATGTGTGGCTGAGGATCAAACTAGCCATCCATCCCTCTGGTTACCGGGGCGACCACTTCTTTTCCTTAAGATACTGTCTCCTCAGGGTTGGGGGGGGCAATGTGGTACCCGACTATGCTAATGCTTTCCTGTACATGGCAAGCTATTTTTGAGGAAGGATCTACTGTACAGTTGTTGAGCGGCATTTCAATATTTAAACGAGATCCCCTGCTAATTCAGCAACCACAATCCAACAATTCTTTCTTTGGTTGGCTTTATGATCTGAATTAATTGGAGTATTTTAATTTTACAACAGTTGTCTGTGATATGAGGAATTTAAATAACCAAAAATGACTGTCAGCTTCTATTGTTTGTCTTAACGTCATCACCATCATCAGGGCCCTTTGTTGTGTGCGTGCATGTGTGCGTGCATGTGTGTGTGTGTCTGTGTGTGTGTTAAAAAATGGATGAGACGGTTGTAGACATGGTGCACAGTCTGCCCTCTCTCACAGCAACAGCACAAATAAAAGTGAATTCCTAATCATATGCGTACACACACTGCTCGACTTTGTGTGTGTGCGCGCGCGCGCGCGCGTGCGTGTGTGTGTGTGTGTGTGCTTTAAAGCAGAAGTTGCTTGATCGGTGGCGTGGGAGTGACGTACATGGGTGTTTGAACGCAACATGAAAGTGGAATGGGGGTCCATACAATATTCAGCACACCTCTCTGCAAGGCTCGGCTAATGATGATAGGGGAGCGCCTTCTCACACAACCGCCATCACTTCAACTTTCTGCATCTGGAAACTTTGCTTTCAGTGGATCAATCCCTATGTCTGTGTGTGCGTGTGTGTGTGTGTGTGTGTGTGTGTGTGTGTGTGTGTGTGTGTGTGTGTGTGCGGGTGTGTGTCTTTGTGCGTGCGTGTTAAATGTTGAAAAAGCAACGATGGTCGAACTGACTGAATCGCAAAAGATAATCAAACCTGGATAACATCGTTTTTAGGAGACACAACCAATCTACTATACACACCAATGTATTCAGTATTCAGTCATTTATCAGATGTGAACTACATTAGGAGCAGGTAGGGTTGAGGTTTATCTTGCTAGTTGAACACGCTTAGCACTAGACCATCCCGTCCCCACTGTATGTATATATTTATATTTTTTATTATTATTTATATATTGGACTACATTTTGTCGCCCTATACAAGGTCCTTTGTGCTCTGCATTAAAAGATAGCCCATCGTGTTATATATAACCTCCGAGGGAGGGGGTCTGTGCTGAAACGAGGCCAGCCAGCACCTGGGGGTACATTAGATTAAGATGACCTGCAGGAGGACATGAATGCAGCCGCTGCGCATGAAGTACAGACAAGATTGTGTAGACGATGGGGACACCCTTTCAGATAGTCTGGATCGTTTTCAGACTGCTTCCACCTCAACCAATCACGCAGCGGATATCTTATCACCCCATCAAGTAACGTTCCCCTCTGTGGAAATACCGTCCAATATTCCTGGACGTTTTTTTAATTTTGTTTTTATAAAGAAAAAGGCATTCTGGAATACGGTATGATATCAATAGCAGAATCCAAAAACTTGAAAGATCCTTTAAAGGCAGAATCTTGGAGATGAGATTCTGTGTTTGGTGTTTTTAGGGACGATGTGTCCTGCCTAGAAGACATTAACATTTAGGGCATTTAGCAGACCCTTTACAATAAGTACTTACAATGAGGCGACTCACAATAAGTACATTTCTCAGAATCTTTTTTTTTTATTGCTGTCGGTACAGTAAGGACATTCATAGAACCAGGTGCAAAGCACTAACAATCACTAGGTAAACCCATCTCCCGTATGCAACAAAGATAGCTAGGATAAGATGTTACACAACAAAGTACTATAACTAAGTACGACATACAATAAGTGCGTACATTATGTGGCAGGACGGTGGGATGGGGGGCGATATGCAGAGTCTAGGTTAACTCTGAACCCAGTCTAGGTGAACTAAGACCCCAATCAAAAATCCATGCCCTGAACTCACTGGACGGACTTCATTACCACCTGTCCCAGGGAATACTCTACTACTGTGTATCACACAGTTAACACCTAACGAGCCAACAAGCATTGAGGGGTGTGTGTGTGTGTGTGTGTGTGTGTGTGTGTGTGTGTGTGGTGGGGGGTGGATCCGTATAAAAACAGACTAATAAAAGCAGTCTTAACGAGCACTGACAGGGCCGACCCATCAAGCGCAACACAAACGCTGAGCGCGACTTTATGACATCAAGGGCTAAAAAAAAAAAAAACACCCCACCCCACTCCACCGTCACCCTGTCAACACCACAACATGGCAGCTCCTCCACCCCAGCACCCTCACCCTGTCACCCCGCGTACCTGAAAGGGGTGCAGTAGAGAGTGTAGAGAGTTGTTAGGGGGGGGGGGGCCGACGTCAATGACAGCGTCGGCCCCGTTGCTCGCTCTGCCCTTCAAGCCGGCTGCGTCTCTCTCCGAGGGGCTCCCGGGGGCCCGCACACCTGACACGCTGTTTATCTCCCGTCTCATGTTCCTGACGGCTGCATTCATATTAATATTAATGTTAATCACTAACATGCCACTCTCCAGGGAGGGAGGGAGAGGGGGTTGGGGTAGGGGGGGGGGTGACATGCTTGAATATCATTTGCCGCCCGGCTACTACTGTCCCACACACATGCACGCGGGTGCACAGACACACACATACGTACGCATGGCGGCGCGCACACATATATACACACGCACAATGCATGTGGACTCATGGACACTCCACATAAACAGAAGAAAACACACACACACACACACACACACACACACACACACACACACACACACACACACACACACACACACACACACACACACACACACACACACACACACACACACACACACAGTGTGGTCTGCCTGAGGGCAGAGGCACTAACTTCCTGTTTGAATGCTCTTGTAAAAAGTTGTCCTGGTGATGGAAGATTAGATAAAACCCTGTTCTATCGGCGCATTATTGTCTGGCCTTTGACATGCAGGCAAAGAAATGTTGAGGGAGGAATCGACCGGGTGGGATTTGAAAGGCGATGAAGCGGGGGACTTTTGTACATGTGTCTGTGTTGTGTGTCTTTGTGTATATGTGCTTCTTTTTAATGAGTAACTCCTTTGGGTGCAGTAGTAGAAATCAAGAACACTACTACAATAAGAAAAAATAACAAAAAACTAAAGAATTTAAGTCAGAAAATGTAGAAGAGGAGCAGCAGTTGAATCAACCAGGGCTGTTGATTCTTTCTCCTATATACAGTACACACTCACACACACTCTCTCTCACACGTACAGACACGCACATATGCATGCACACAGACGCAAGGACACACACAAACACCCACACACTCAGTGGGTCTGACAGGTGCTGTGATCTCAGGACCCCTGGCCTCCCTCTGAAACCCGGGGTCCCGCTCCCCTCAACCCTTTTATGTTCCCTTCTGGCCCCCAGGCCACTTCCTGAGAGAGAGAGAGAGAGAGAGAGAGAGAGAGAGAGAGAGAGAGAGAGAGAGAGAGAGAGAGAGAGAGAGAGAGAGAGAGAGAGAGAGAGAGAGAGAGAGAGAGAGAGAGAGAGAGAGAGGAGAGAGAGAGAGAGAGAGGGAGAGAGAGAGAGAGAGGGAGAGAGAGAGAGACTTCATTACCAACAAACAGTGCCACATCAGAGGGAGGTGTGATAGAGAGAGAGGGAGGGCGAGAGAAGCCATTGAAGAGTTACATGAGACAAGATGAAAGTATTGGCAACACAAGAGATAAACATACACAGGAGAGAGAGTGAGAGAGAGAGGGGATATTGGAGGGTGCCGCAGGTGAAAAGTGATGGGCGAGAGGGTGACAGCAAGGGAGTGAAGGTGAGGAAAGAAAAGAAAGAGTGGGGATAGAGAAGCAGAGATGAAACAAGGGGTAATGATAGAGAGACACAGTAAGAGGAAAAGGCAGAGTAAGGGGAAAGTTGTGCCAGCTACTATGGGATTTATAGAAACCCTGAACTTTATGCCATGTGTAAGGGATAATGTATAGAACGCCGGTCATTATCGGGAAAATAAGCCCCGACAGGGCGAACAGGACAGCGACCCGCAGCGGAGGTGTCTTGCTTCGCCCTGAAGGGGCTTATTTTCGATAATGACCGGCGACGTTCTATACATTATCCCGCTTATTACACGGCTACTTGCCTGAATGAAATAATAACTTCAAGGTGTGTCTTTTTACAATTTATTTGTAACGTAGTGTTGATCAGCAGAGAAATAGTCTGCCAAAGACGTTGACGTCGCTTAGCAACCGAAGACGCTGGGGTTGAACAAGTTACCGGACTACTAGCAGAGTGGTACCAAAGATGTCATCAGAGGCAAAAAATCCTTTGTTTTCCTGGACAGCGGTCAATTATACTTAGCAACGGTGAATTATCAAATATACCGCCGGAAGTTGTGAAGGGCCCATGCAAGTGAACGGAGCGTACCACGGCATTGTGAAGAGCCGTGTAATAAATACCTAGCACATTCTAACCCACACCATCTTCAACAAGTTTAAGAATCATTCATTCATTTAAATTAATCATTTAAATTTACAATTGTCTAATGTTTATACATTCTATGTTTTTATTTTCGTTTTTATTTGTATGTTTTATGTTGACCCCAGGATGAGTATATTAGGTACTGCTATTGATTGGTCAAAAACAATTATGATGCGACCCCGATTTCATTGAAAAATCGGATTTGTGAGCCTTCTCAGAATGAAGCCAACTTTCACACCTTAGGCGCGTGAATTCCTGAGCACGAGCTACAGAAACCCTGCAGTCCGTTCGTCTTCCCTGAGAGACTAGGACCCTAATGAACCCAACTAACTGCTGCTGAAAAGCTTCTCAGATTCATAAGCATTTAATAAATGTGCTCTCTCCCCCCCTCAGCTGGAGAAGAAACAGGTGACTCCCCCGTTCAAGCCTCAGATCACAGACGACTACGGACTGGAGAACTTTGACACCCAGTTCACCAACGAGCCGGTCCAGCTCACGCCCGACGACCAGTAAGTCCCCCCCCCCCCCCCCCCCCCCCATTGATCCGTGAGCGAGGAGTGAAACTGTAATTCATAATGATCCTTTGTTTAGAACTTTCACATATTTTAGAACATTATTAAAGCACATACAATTCCAGGAAAAGAAACAAACTAAACAGTTTAAAGGAGAACAGAGCTTACGGACCTACTAACCTCATTGGTTATTGTATCTGATTAATAACCAATGAGAGCGGCCCGTTTGAGGGTTTAAACTGCAGGTGGCGCAGTAGAACCAGTACGGTTCTTTATTCCCCCCAGCCTCCCAGCTCTGAGGACCTTTTTCCAGTTCTGGCCCAGTGCAGCTCACTGGGCCATGTGAAACTGTTATTTATTCAACTCCCGCTTGTCTCTATCGTTCCAGCAAATACTTTTTGTTCCACGGTGTTGTCATTTGATTCCGTTGTGTCAACCAATCATTTTCAAAAGAAAGTCAAAATTAAATCCCAAACCATGTGGTCAGAATCTACCGACTTGCTCTATTTTAACACATCATTACGCATGTTTAAATCATTCTTATACCACGATAATATGCTTGAAATAAGGAATTCCTTCCCTCCCATCTCTCAGTGTAACCACACTCTAACTAGACAACGTTGTGCAAAAAACCCTAAACGTCATTCTCCTATATATGTTGGGGTTGAGAGTGAGGGAGGTGTTAGAGTGGTCGGGGGAGAGAAGAACACACTGGCATCAAATGTGCGTGCACATCAAAAGGCCACTTGGTGACCCGTCCCGTCTCGCTCTCTCCGCCCTAGTTCTGTTTTCTTTCCCTCCTTTCTCTGGCCTCCCCTCCACTGGAGAGTGGGCTGATGTCACCCATTACAGCTCCGAGAGGAGAGGAGGGCACCGTGAAGGAAGCCACTCGAAGCCTGCTGACGCAGACCCCCCCTCTGAGCTCCTCCAGCCCCTCCCCCTCCCCCGCCCCCCACTCACTGGCTCGTTTGATGGGTTTTGGCAGAGGACAAAAGGAAGGGAGGGTGGGAGGAGGGAGGGAGGAGGGGGTGGGAGAGAGGGAGGAAGGGATCGAGGTAGAGGCGAGCGTGGAGGTAGAGAGAGAGAGGTACAGAAGGAGGGATGGAGGGAGAGAGAGGGGAGGAAGGGACAAAGCGGTTGGAGGTAGGACATGTGCCAGCATCCTGACTTCATCATCATCATCATCATCATCATCGTCGTCGTCGTCTTCCTCATCTTCATCATGGTCGGAGTGAAGGCCCGGGCTAGGATGTTGTGTTCTCTAATCTCTGCTTCTCGGCTCGGTCCAAAACCAATAACTCCCCGGACCGCCCGCCGCTCAACCTGCAGGGCTCTGACCCGAGAGAGCGGTCCCACTCTGGGGCTCTGAGTTCATCCGCTCCAATAAACCACTCGTGAACCCAGGAGGAACAACATGGTGGAAAACTAGGAATAACAACGTCATTTTCAGCGGAGTGAAAAACATAAACGTGAGCGCCATCATCCTCCCCCCCTCCTACACCCTTCCTCTAGTCAATTCCTCCTCTTCCTCACCCTCCACCTGTACTACTCCTCATCTTCGTTTTGACCATCTCTTCCTCCTCCTCACTCTCCTCCTCCCCCTCCGAATTATCATCCTCGTTCCTCTCTGACTCCTCTTCCTCCTCATTCTAATCCTTCTTCCAACTCCTCCATAGCCGCCGCCTCCTCCTCCTCCTCCCAAGCCACTGTTACCTCTGCCGCCTCTCCTCTTCCTCCCCCTCTCCTCTTCCTCCCCCTCATCCTTCTCCTCCTCATGTATCCTCCTCATTCTCCTTCTTCCTCCTCTGTACTAATCCCTTGCTTCTCACAAAGCATCTGCTAATGCTTTCAAACTCGTGGGGGGAAAATAAATAAATGCAGAAGAAGAAAAAAAAATAAACCAGGAAGACATTTTGTGTTTGTTTTGGTCGCCCCCCAAGCCTTTCCCTTGCTCGTTCAATCTTTTTCTTTCCCTTTTCTTTTCCTTTTTTCTCCTGTATTCCCTCATTCGGCTCCGGCCCCTCGCGGCCGACTGCCAAGACGCACGAAACAAACAAACCTTCTTATTGTCTCTCTCTGCTCTGGAAGTATCCGACATGGGCCTCGCACAACAGGCCGGTGAACACGGCCGCTGTTGCTCAGAAGAACAATATAGGAGTTCTGTCCGCCGGTCAGACCCTGGAACACAGACCGACACACTGGGAGAACACTGGCCCCTTTATGTGCTGGGGGGCTCAGCGTTGTCCTTGGCCCCGAGGTTGGAGACCCCACTCGACTGGGACACAGGGGAGGTAGAAAGCAGCGTGCCCAGAGAGAGAGAGAGAATGCTATCCAAGACCCTCGTAGCCAAAGTGACTTGCTGTTCTGGGCACCGGCTCCATCGCCTCCCACTGCTCACTGCTACACACGTACACATACACACACACACACATGCATCAATACACACACGCACACACATATATAGACCCCATGCAAACATACACACACGCACGCATACATTTTTAGACACACACACACACACACACACACGTACACAAACATGTAAATACATTTACAGACACATACACGCACACATGCACAAACACAACCATGCACACACACACACACCCTGACGCACACACACAAACCCACTGGAGATTAGGAAAGAGCCTGTTGCTACACTGGAGGCTGCAGCAGGGTCGCCAAGGAAAAGCATTTATTTTCCCTCAGCCAATCAGAGAGCAGTTCACAGCGTTCCGTCCCTTTACCCATGATTCATCTAAGCTGTAAGTGTGTGTGTATGTTTGCGTGGGCACAAGTGTGTGTGTGTGTGTGTGTGTGTGTGTTCCCCTCCTTCTCTTTGTTTGCTCTCCATCTCCCCGTTTTCCCGGGCGGAGAACGCCCCTCGTGAGATAAGAGAGATTCAGCGAACACTGAGTCCGGAACTGCCTGGGTACAGATTAGCCAAACAGGAGCACTAGTGGAATGATGTAATTTGCTATTAATTAGGTTCTCGGTTTTTGTTTTTGTGGAAAAACTGTATGACCGTAAACGAACAAACTAACGATGAGTGAATTGAACAACAAGGTACAGTCACAAGGTACAGTCACAAGGTGACAAGGTTTATTCCAGTCCAGGGGAATTAGGGAAAGTCACCATGGTTGACCCAGTAGATGAGTCTGGTTTCCCGTGTTACACTGTACCCTGCCATAGGTGGCTAGCCCGCCAAGGACGAAGGCTAGGCTACATGCTAGGCTAGCAGCTGTGCCTTCGTCACACAGCACTATGATATACTTTGATTCCACATTGGTATGCACCTTATGTATTGTTTTTGTGTCGACACATTGCTCTTCACACGTTTGTACAGTTTTGGTGGTTGTATAGCATCAGCCTATGTTAACAAAATGTCCTTTGTGTATAAATGTACTTTAATATACTGGGAATAGTTATGTGGTAACCCTGTGAAAGAGGCCTTTAACTAGACGCACATCACCTTCGTACTGACGAGTGTTCCTCTAGCGAGCACACCTATGCATGCAACACACACACACACACACACACACACACACGATCCCAACACAAAGTGAATGAGGGAATGACTAACAGTATCTATATGTCGCAGTGACTTATTCCCCCTCGTGTGTGTCTTGCAGGGACGTCATCAAGAGAATAGACCAGTCGGAGTTTGAGGGCTTCGAATACATCAACCCCCTGCTGCTCTCCACTGAGGAGTCTGTATGAGGACAGCACTGAGCGAGAGGGACCGAGAGACACAGAGAGAGCACTAAGAGAGAGAGAGAGAGAGAGAGCGAGAGAGAGGGAGGGACATGTCATGCTTCGCCCACCTACTGTCTGTCCAAGCTGCCTCGCCCGGCCAAAACTGACTCACTCGCCAACTTTCTCTCTCTCAAATACTGTGGAGCAGGGGAATCGAACCCCCCCCCACCCTCCCACCACACACACAACCCCCCTCTCATCTCTGATACTGGAGCCATACGGAGGGCCCCCGGAGCTCGGAGCAGATCCTGATCTGGTCATAGCAGTACTGCACTCCACTGGTAGGGGGTGCCATACTCCGTTTGGTGACATAGCGCAGTGGAAACACAAAAAACGCTGGAGGATGGGACTACAAGAACATGCCCCAGCTACCGAACCCCCCCCTCCCCCAGCCGTCACACACACACACAAATACACATGCTAAGAACTCTTGCCATTTTAGTCTGTTTGTTTTTTTATTTTTCGCTGCCGGATCGAATGTCGACACGACCGGCCGCGTTGAAAGTTCGGTGTGGAATTCAAGGCGCTGTTGTAGTCATCGTCGCAAACAACCCGCCTAGCGCCGGAAAAAATGACAGTTGTATGTCAGAAGCTGAACATTAATGTGCACTTTTATTTATTTCACTTCACTTTTGGAAAATCTGGGTTTTTTTCGTCCCTTTTAAAGGGGCGAGGACTTCAACGTAAAAAGAATGTACAATGACAAAGGAAAAAACCAACCTGATAAGTTATTGTGTATAATAATGTAGGTAGTGAATCTAAAATGGTTGCCTTTCTATTGATGCAAGTGGCACATTTTCAACCATGATCGTTTTTATTGTTTTGTTTTTCTCCAAATCAGCATCATCTTTACATAAAAAGAATAATATTGTTCAAAACAAGTGGAAGACATTTTATTTAAGAAGTGCCTCGAAGATCCAATTACAGTATGCGTCATCTCTCTGATTACACCTAATCGCTGTATAGGTCGTTAGCTAGTATCACATTAGCTGGTCTAAAAAACAAACATAATAAAATACAAACCACTTATAATGTTGATTTGAGGTCCAGAATCTAATTGACTTCAGTTTATTAGCTCACGTAAGTCTGGGAAAATTCTAGCACAACTGTATGATATAAAGGGTTTTGGTCACAATGGGCAGAGAGAGTAATGCTTACAAAGTATACTACTTAATACTATCAATTAAATGTCACGACAAGAACCATGGACAGAGCCCTCTGGGACTTACAGAGACTAGAACGACAGATTGTTAGGACCTGTGGAGGACCTGTTACCCCAACATTGAGTTTTCCTCGACTTGCAAGATCGAGGTCTGGTCTTGTTTGTAACAAATAACCAAACTTTGGAAGTAAACCGGAAAGAGTAGGATGGTCCAGTCAAACATTGGGTTTCAAGCAACTGAGTTGCTTCTGGAAAAGCAACGTCTGAATGACTAAATGGTAAAAAACAACAAGGGAACAGCTTGGCTTGTGCAATCGATGCTTTGGATCAGGTAACCATAGCTAACGCTCAGAAGCAACAGTTGTTGTGATAGCGTGCGTCACCGGACACAAGGCTGTTCGTGAGGTTTGGTTTGGGTGTTTGGTCCCTCGACCAACAGCCGTGACCACCAGAGTGACGAGAACGTGGTGGGTACCATGATGCTTGGCAGGTGGACGTTCTGCTCGCAAATGGGTATCTAAATGCCAAATCCCAAATGCCATTTCTTAAAAAAGGTTTCAGCATTCCATATCCTGCTCCAAGCAGAATGAGTCACGGGCGCTCTTGTTACTGGCGTGTACTACTCTGTGACGAGGGTGCATTCATCCGCACGTGTGCTTGGGGTGATACCGGAGGAGGGTGGTACTGCGGGTATCAGGACCCTACGGCCCCCCACTACCACGTTGGAGAGCGATTGAACAAATGACCACATTTGTGAATTTGCTGCCAAAATCCATCAGGGCACACTTTAGTACTGTCGAATGGTCTGATGAACAAAAAGTGTTTTTGTCTTGCTTTTTAAATCAACAAATCCAACTATTGGTTTGCTTGAGGCACATAATTAGATAAGTTGATTGACTACGATAAGCTAGTGGTTCCCAAGCTTATTCCCGTTTTACATTTGATGTATGTACTGTACAGAGTGCCACTGGCACAAGCCATAGTACACCAAGGGTACTCTGTGATGTAAGCAAATTATTGAGTTTTTAATAGTGTAAGTATTTTTTTTTTGGATGGGTTACTACATCACAAAGTACAGAGACAAACCAAGCACGTTTTTGACCTCGACAGGATTCACCACTAGGTGGCGGCAAACTCCCTACTGTGATCTTGGCGTGTAGTTGCTCTTTAAGGACATAAGGATATGACGAAACCTCCCTAGCACTTCTTTGTCATCCCAATGTTTCACGCCATCAAGTGCACTGATAACGCCGCAGGGGGCTTAACAATGGTTCCCACCCTCTTCAAATGCATTCATTTTTGCCCTTTTTAAAATATTCAACCCAGCGTTTAGTGCCCCATTTGATCACGTTTGACCCGTGCTAATTTGATAGTGATGTAATAGGATTAATAAACTGATCCCGAGTCAAAGGCCCAAGGGGCTATCTTAAGCCTGTGTGTGGGTTGTGTAAGATAAGGTGCTATCACTGATTAGCCACAAACCACAAGAAAACGTTCAGGCACTCACACACATACACACAGTCCTAGGCAGCAAGGCTGAAAAAGTATATAAATTAAAAAATGTTGAGTTGATCTCTTTCGCACTCTTATTTTTCATTGTCAAATCCCGTCAAACGCTTTTGTTTTGTCTAATTGTGAAACAGAAGATCCGGTTGCATTGTTTTACTCAAGGGACCAATAAGACAACCTGAGAGTCCTCATCTGACAACCCAGTGGCCGCCATTTTAAAGTAACGTAACGTTTGCTTAATGAAAAAACATTTCATTAAACAAAAATGTGCTCCGACCATGATGATTTATTTCGTTCTAACATTTGCTGGCTGTATGTACTTTATTCTGCTTTGATTATGCATCTCTGTAAATATCTGTAATTATAAAACAAATACCGTTTTTTTCTGTGAACAGCATCCGTTTTTTGTGTACTGCAGCAGTTCAAATTAATTGTGTGTGTGTGTGTGTGTGTGTGTGTGTGTGTGTGTGTGTGTGTGTGTGTGTGTGTGTGTGTGTGTGTGTGTGTGTGTGTGTGTCTCTGTAAATGTGTGACAAAAGTTAGGCACAGAAATCAAAATAATTAAGCTGTGGAAAAACAAAGCATTAGGTATGGTTAAAAACAGCTGTGTACTTAAAAATGAAAGTTTACTTAATATGTAGGTTTACTTACAAACAACAAGTTTGTATTTAAATGAGGGGCACAAAAAGAAAGTCCAGTAAATTTCCTTAATAATAATAACTTCAAGGTAAATTAGGGAATTTAGCATCTAACTGACAACCGGTCTAGTGGGATTCGAACACACTAGTCACTCAGCTACCAACTCAGTTCCAGGTTTGTTTAGCAGTTTTCCTTCCTCATATTTTGCCTCGATAAGGTGTACTCATTAAATTAACTGATTTGGATAAGATTAACCAAAAATATCCCTTATATTACAATTAATTAAAGAAGAACATTAAGAAAAAAAGGACATTGATTTTCTAAGCAAATGTATTGGTAGTGCTGCCCACTATCAGGCTTGAACAAAGCACAAGAAGCTTTTGAAGGACCAAGTTTAAAAAAGGAGCCATCTCAGCCTGTCTCTTCCCTTGAGAGCATCACTCCCTTCTCTTAGCCAAAGTAATCTATACAAAATGTATAGAGCAGAATAACCCCAAAAAGATCAACAACTGACTGGAGTGCATTCTGGCTAATGTATTCAGGATCACCTAGTGGGAAAGTAGTGAGCTGATTCCCAAGTCTTCCCACATCCAATTGGATTATACTTACTTATGTTGTTCTTCTATGGCTTACGTTAAGGCATTGTTCTTATGTCTTATCTGCCAGATTTTTGGCACACATCTCCTCCTACGGTTTGTGGTATCAACACCTAACAAAGTAAATTCCTAACGGTAACCGAGTCAAGGTTCAAGTTCACGTTTATTGTATTGCCACAAAGCTAGGCTGGGGGAATTAACTTCCATTTCCGACGCTAAATTGATTTCAAATAGACACACATATGGGATTTGCATTTCTCGCCTTCTGCACAATAGAGCATAGACTGGGTGATACAGAACCCACGTAAACGACCCAGAACGCCATAGCAACGGCCCAGGACACCCTAGCAATGCCCTAGAAACCTAGTATCGTGGCGAATGTAGCGTGCTAGCGCATTAGCACGCTAGACATATTAACAACAATGCAAAAAGACAAACAACGGAATGAACTAGGATAGATCAACCTCAGACAAAACACAATAACATGTAGCCTATACATCGTGTTTAAATGTAAGAACTCTAGGTAGTGACAAACAGTAAACATCGATTGCTTGTCAAGACAGTTGATATTCTCCACCAATCTATTAAACAATGTTAAAGAAAATGTCTTTTGACGCTGGGTAAGGACATACCCAGTGTGCCCTGGGGATGTCCGTAATTCTTGCAGAATGTGTCAGTGATGGGAAGGTTGTACCTGATTGGTTTGGAGCGTTCCAGGGCCAACCCTATAGGTTGGGGGAGGGCCAGGGCCAACCCCCCACCCCATCCAATAGCCACTCTCACCAGGCCATGTCGACGTTCATCTCGGACAGACACTGGGCCAGGTGGCTGTCACAGTCCATCTGGCTGAACCTGGGGAGTCACAGGGAGACAGCCAGGACATTACTAGTGGAGCTAGCGCATGCCCACACACACACACACAACTATTGAAGCTAGCACGCACGCACACACATCCATGAAGTGACCGCCGAAACGAGCCAAGGCACACACACACTCCTGTCAAGGGAATTACTGGTGGAAAACACACACTACTGGTTGGTGGAGCTAGGACGCAGGCATGTGCACACACACACACACACACACACACACACACACACACACACACACACACACACACACACACACACACACACACACACACACACACACACACACACACACACACACACACACACACACACAGTTGGGGGAGGAAAACATGAGGGGTCCTCCTGCTCTTTTGAGAGCATTTTAAAATGTGCTGAACACAGCGATCTGAATACACCCTGCTACGTTACAGCATGTACTAATCTACCAGCACTTATATGAAACAGCCAAGGTTGCAGTGAAGGCATCTGTGTTTTTTTTTTTCTCTGTTTAGAGAATAAACCCATCTATAAAGACAACTAAACTGTCTCAAAAAAATACAAAAGAAAACTTCTGAAATAGGATTTCAAAAGATGTTCCTTAGTTCGATAGCTCAGCATGTGTTTCCTTGACCCATAACCAGGACACAGTTTACAGTTTAAAAAGGACAATACCGGTCTAGGTAATCAAACCATTTTAATTTGACTGTCTCTTATAATGGAAACATCCTTTAGGGATCCATTCTGCGATGGTCTAGTTTTTAGAAAGACACTGGGATCATGTCCCCACAAATGTCGAGAAACCGGTGAATTATCCCTTCCAAAAACCGCAATCAAACTAAAGTGGACAAAGGGATATGACAAGTCTGTCAAATCCGCTATCTCATCCGTCATTTGCTAAGCAATAGTCAATCGGCAAAATCTTCAAATGTTCTCACGATTTCGGGGAGCACTTAGTAGAGTGTTCAAGCCATACATGTTTTTCCCATCTTCGTGTCATAATTCAAAAAATAATTTTGGTTGGTTTTGGTTTGGGTGTTTGACTCCCTGCTACTCAGGGACATGATGGTAGATAAATGCATGTTGCTAAATGACTGAACAGACACAATGTCAGATGATGCTCCAGGTGCGTATTCCATTACCTGCTTGGGAACACCAGCGTACACATGGGGCAACACTGGGTTCGTTCTCGCCCTCCTTCTCCTAGCTCCGCCTCCTTCGGTCCATCCCCCTTGCCGCCACCCTGTCGCTGAGCCCCAGATGGTCCCGCCTCCTCCACCCTCTCATCCAACATGGCCTCCTGCACCCCCCTCATCGTCTCCCCCCTCTCTGCCAGGTGCTCCCCTGAAAAGGGGGGCACCACCGGGGGGGGCTCACAAGCTCTGGCGGTGGACCCGCTCCAAAGCGGGAACGGCCGTACCGGCCTGCCAGCGAGATCCCCCGTTCGCCGCGTCTTCTCAGGGACCGACTCTCTGCCTGCCGGGACCTCCTTCTGGGTCGGGGCTGGTCTCGAGTCCTCCCTCCTCCCTGGTGGTGAATAGACCACCAGGGAGGAGGGACTGGCCGCTGTGGTCTCTGGGACCTGGAGCCCACCTCCTCCTCCGCCCTGAGGAGGGGTCACCGGAGGACTAGCGGGGGGTGAGGGTTCGACGGGTTGCGCTGGGGAGTGGGTATCGAGGGGTCGGGGGGGACTTCGGAGAGGGGATCCTGGGGGTCTGGAGGGTTCAGGGAAAGGGGGGACTTCATTGGCTGGAGTGGGTGGCTGGCGTTCGCTCTGCCTGGAAGTCTAGAAACAATTGATAAGAGAATAGTCATTTAAAATTGGATTTTGAACTGAGGCAATGACAACATACTGATTTTAAATAAAGTGCTGCAAAGAAAAATTGGCTTAAGTTTTGCTTATTATGGCCCTCAGGGCTTCGCCATAGGTGCTATAGCTAGAGAGAGACAGAGGAAATAAAATGGATGGCAAGTGCATCTTACCGCTGCGGAGGGTTCTGGGAGGGGGTCCCAGTGCTCAGAACCCAGGAAAGGGAGAACTGTCTCTATTGCGCTGGCCCATAGCTTTTCTGACGAATTCAGATCGTTTCGAGTCCACCATGGTAGGGTTGGAGACACTGTTCTGCAAATCGGGGAAATTTATGTTAGATTCTGTGGCGATACGTTATAGTTTTCCAAAACTACTGATGATGTACAGCGCTACATTGCATTCAATTAACAGCTGGCATGCTTGTTTCTTGTTTAAATCCCTTACATAATGTGTCCATCACATTTAGCCTATAGAGTATAGAGCCAGTATAAGCCCGTTAATGTTGAATAAACAGCAAGCCCTACATTTTCTTACCCCCTATTTCCTTTGCTACTGTCAGTCTTTACTTCTTTGGTAAGATCAGGGGAATTGAACGGTATACTAAACTTCAAAGAATCTTTTTTGTATCTGTCCCCTTGAGGCTCGATCACAGCGGATTTCTTTCTCTTCAGCTTAGATTTAGGGTATTTGTCCGCCATGTGTGGTTTGGTATTAAACTTCGCGGTAAATCCCACAGCTAGACGAGACGAGGACTTCCTTGTTTGTACAGTGATGTCACTAAAATACAACCAATAAGAAACACGCAGCCGACAAGGCAATTTGTATGCATATTTATAATCCAAATTGATAAATGTGTTTTACGGCTGATGCTATGATATCATGTACTGTATAAATTATTGTTTCTATATATTATTGTTAATAAACAAATGAAAAATATTCAATGAAAAAACGTTATTATCAATGCATTCATTTTATGATTTGTTTAATAAATATTCATTCATTAAAAAATCGTTGTCTTCTTTCCAAAATCCATCTACTAACATGCATAAAGATCTATAATGTGAATAGAAGTAAATTGGAAAAAAAAACGGTGTTTTGTGCCAGTTAATAAAGCTATAAAATACAAAGGTATTTTATAGCTGCTGATTATAACATTGTAGTAGTATCTACGTGTGTTTGTCCTCTTAGGACCTCTTAAGATCTAGCACAGGCCTGGCCGCATTCATATCCCTCTTGCCTGGAATAATGAAATCTCCTCTTTCAAATTCACATAGGCCTGGGTGTGCATCAACAAAACATTAAGGTGACATCATGCACAAGTGCTAGCTCCATCACAACCTTACTGTCGGTAGGCTATATAGGGTTAAGGACACACAATAAGTGGAAACTTGAAGTCATATTATTGGTGGGACTACACTCTGTAAAGTCTTCTAAGCTTTTGGACAGAGGCGAGGGACCAACGGATAGCGGCTACAATTATGCAATGGAAAAGACAAGGAGAAGCTGGAACTGAGCGAAGGAAAAGAAGAGAAGAGAGAGGGATTAAAACCCGCTATGGGAAAACCTGCCACTTTGAAATAAGGTGAGGCCAGTAATTTTTGAATGGTGCCCGGTTTAGATCGCTATTCCAGAGGGTTTGTTCTTCAGTCGCCAACAAGGGTAAAATACTTTTTTCCCCTCAACCACAGAGTCCTTTAAGCACTGAAACACAGCGGCAGCGAGAGAGACTGGGTCTTGGATGACTTCTATTGCAGTGGGGGGGGGGGGGGGGTGGCGCCTAGGCCTTGGAAAGTGATGTTATGTCGTCGAGGAGGAGTTGTGATCCCATGTTGTGCACGGTAACCATGGCTACGGGCAGGATAGATGATGTGGAATAAAAAGTAGCCGAGCCCTCGTCCAATTTGGGATGGAAAGGGCCCCGCAAAATGCACCGGGAAAAATAGGCAGGGGATATTATGTAGAAACACAGAAGAATAACACAATAATGATAACCATTACCCATTCACAAAACCCATATTACAATAATCGTTTTGAGAATATGATACGTTGACAAGAGGGTAACGCGCGCGCGCACACACACACACACACACACACACACACACACACACACGCGCACACACACAAATGTGTGTTATACGAGTTTTAAAGTCATTCACCGGTGGTAATTTCTATTTATTGTGTACAAACGCAAAAGCCAATGAATCTTCAATAATGAGTTCAAATAATAACTTGATAAATGTCCAATTGATTGTACTGCTGCCGCTGTAGTAGCAGTATAGGAGCGCATAGAGCTTCCCAAATTAGGCCCTTCCTATTAAACTGCAGTTATAATCGCATCTGGCTAGGGGACGCCATAGGAGTAGTAAACAACCATTCTTAAAGTTGCTCTGGAAGTCTGACCTTAACTACACGGTACACACATTCCGAAGATGCGAGAGAGTATAACTAATTAAGCAGAATTGATGCAGCATATAAACGGAATTATGAATAGGCTACTGCTTTGTTGGCTGATGTAAAAACATTTTGTCTAGTTCGAATATACGTGTGGTAATAGAATAAATGCGGTATTACAATAAATCACAGGTAACTGCTTTGCACCATAATAGGTACTGAAACAGATCTCATAAAGCCTGTTCTATTAACATATCCTATTACGAATCACTGAATATAGGTTATTACAACTACTCTAAAATATAACCAACCTACTAATACTAGCCTTATCCAACGTATACATATGTCTAACGTAGGCCTATATATAAACCAATATCTAAAACAATTAAAAATAATGTTCAAAAACAAGTTTATTTTTTTTAACATTAAAGATATTAAGGTTTCTTTTACGTTTCCTCTTGTAATGTAATCGGACACTCGGTTAGTTGGTGCCGTTCGACAAAAATAAAAATAAAACAATATAGCAGAGAAAAGCAGAAGAAAATAAACCGCGTCCATGTCGTTTAATTTGCATTTCCCCTCGGAAGCTAAATTTGACTCGTCTCGCAAAAAACCCCACCCATCCTCTTGGTTTTTACAGCCGTGAACCAAATGATTCACATAAGCTCTGGTCGCTTTTTCTTCTCCATTCTCTCCCTCTTTCCTTCCCCTTCTCACTCCCTCTCGTACGGCTGCTGGCTGCTCTACACCCGAGAGGAGGGGGAGTGGCGGCTGGTTCCTGGAACAGCCGAGCCTGCCTGCGGAGTCAGTCACATTCTTGGCTGGGATTCAATGACTGAGCCAGACACACACAAACACACCAAGGAGGAGAGAGGGAGGGCTGTGGTGTGTGTGTGTGTGTGTGTGTGTGTGTGTGTGTGTGTGTGTGTGTGTGTGTGTGTGTGTGTGTGTGTGTGTGTGTGTGTGTGTGTGTGTGTACGAGAGAGAGAGAGAGAGAGAGAGAGAGAGAGAGAGAGAGAGAGAGAGAGAGAGAGAGAGAGAGAGAGAGAGAGAGAGAGAGAGAGAGAGAGAGAGAGAGAGAGAGAGAGAGAGAGAGAGAGAGAGAGAGAGAGAGAGAGAGAGAGAGAGAGAGAGAGAGAGAGAGAGAGAGAGAGAGAGAGAGAGAGGCGGGGGACTAGAGAGAGAGAGAGGCGGGGGAGAGAGAGCGAGACTAGCTCATAGACTTCTCATCTCCATACAGGCATAGCGAACTGCGGGGGCAGACGGAGTGTAGTCTCTGCTGCAGTAGAATACTCGACAGCAAAAATAGGGTTTTAAGTAGGCTAACGACTTTTGTTAATCGATTGTCGTAGAGAACAGACACGCGGACACGATTCGTTTACTTACTTACTTTTTTTCGGAAACTTAAAAGCGCGACGGAGTTTGCGAGCGGACAGCGAACCAGACCAGCAATGGACAGTGCGGAGCGTTCAGCAGCACGGAGAGTCTCGCCGGTGTCGCCGTCCGCCTAGTGTTAACCCAAGGGGGGCTACGCTTACGACAACTCTTCGGTCTGGGACTTTTTTTCCCCCCGTGGATGTTTGATGAAGCGTTTCGCAATCTCGACAAACTCTGGGAGAGCTCGGATTTACGAGGAACGTGGACCTATTTCATCGAGTTTGCGTTACTATTTGACCGACTCCCAGTCGACGAGAAGAATTGCCATTTGCAAAGTTGAGGGGAAAACATGGAGACGGTAACTCGCCAGAGCTTCCAGCCTCATCCGGGACTGCAACAAACTCTGAAGCAGTTCCATCTCAGTTCTATGAGCTCACTCGGCGGACCTGCGGCATTCTCGGCCAGGTGGCAACATGACCTCCTGTTCAAGAAAGAGGGGAAAGAGCCCGAGCCCGTCCTGCATCTGCCCATGCAGTCGGCACCCCCTCCCGTGATGCCGGGACCCCTGTTCATCCCCTCGGACCGCTCCACCGAGAGGTGCGAGACGGTGCTCGAGACCGAGACCATCTCGTGCTTCGTGGTCGGCGGGGAGAAGCGACTGTGTCTGCCGCAGATCCTCAACACGGTCCTGCGGGACTTCTCCCTGCAGCAGATCAACTCGGTGTGCGACGACCTTCACATCTACTGCTCGCGGTGCACGGCGGACCAACTCGAGATCCTCAAAGTCATGGGGATCCTGCCATTCTCCGCTCCGTCTTGTGGCCTCATCACCAAGACGGACGCGGAGCGGCTGTGCAACGCCCTGATTTACGGCGGCGCGTACCCGCCGCACTGCAAGAAAGAGTTCACCGGCGCCCCGCTGGAGCTGGAGATCACTGAGAAGAGCTTCAAAGTGTACCACGAGTGTTTCGGAAAGTGCAAGGGTCTTTTCGTGCCCGAGTTGTACACCAGCCCCAACGCAGCGTGCATCCAGTGCCTGGACTGCAGACTAATGTACCCGACCCACAAGTTCGTTGTGCACAGTCACAAGTCGCTGGAAAACAGGACTTGCCACTGGGGCTTTGACTCGGCCAACTGGAGGGCTTACCTGCTCCTGGGCCAGGATTACACGGGCAAAGAGGAGAAGGCGCACCTCGAACAGACATTGGACGAGATTAAAGAAAAATTCGACTTCGCAAACAAGTACAAGAGGAAAGCGTCAAGGGTGAGTTTGGCTTTAGGCTATTACAGCGGTATAACAACCCTCAACTTGTCATGCATCTCCCTTACTGTATCATCCAAAGGTTTGAGTTGGTCGTGGTGTGAGTCTTGTTTAGAAGTTTCCCCTGAAGTGTATAGCTCACTGATATCGACCAGTCAGTGTGACCAGATCGATCCATTCAGTGTTGTTGACCGTGCTTCAGGGTAGATGTAGGAAGCTGCCAATAATAGCCCAAGGGTTTGGTCACTTTTTTTTGACGTACAGTTGCTAATTATCCACCAGCGACAACAACACGCCTCCTGTGTCAATAAAACCATTATTTGCCTGTTAAACACCTCTTGAGATGAATTTTATTGGCCTCTACTATAAATAGAATCTAATTTACCAACAAATGGGGAATTAAGTGCTGAAACAACAAGCCGTGCCTCTTTTACTACAGACTATTATGTTATTCAAATATGTGTGGAAATAATGGAATAGGCATTCAATGAGGGCGAGGGGACGCAGGGTCCTTTCCTTGTCTGGTTTAAAGTTTCATACCCACCCAAACCCACCCACAAACACACACACAAGGGCCACACGCACGATCAAAGCAAAACGTATCCATTTAAATCGATTCTGATAAGTTATATTAAACTTTCTGTGCGTCCCATTATACTGTATGTTTTCCTGCTAGTATTCCTTGTGTCTTCTCCTTATCGGCTTCTCGGTGTATGAGCGTGTGTGTAAGCTATGCGTTTCCACCGGGGGGGGGGGTCGTCATCAGTGTGTAATGGCTTTTCACTTAGCACGTCTCCCCCAGAGGGCTAGCCCATAGCCACTCAGTCAGCGGCGAGCTCCTTCTTATCAGGGCGAGATATGCCAATTTGTTGTGTCTGGCCGTCTGGGAAGAGGAAGCCATTACAGCAGAGACCGCGTCGCTGAGCCCGTCTGTTTGGGAGCGTCGCCCCCCACCCCTATAAAGTACAGTCGGGTTGTACAGTACACTACTATATTAAGCATTACACGTGTTGCAATCTTTAATCTTCTAAAAAAGAGTCGTATAAAGTCAGAAACCGGCAGAAATACTTCTTACAGTTTTTCCGACAAAACGGTGAGAAACGTTGAACAACAACCCGCATTGGCAGCAAGGTGAGCACATAATCTATTTATTACACTGGTTGAACGGGCAGGAGGTTTGAAATTGCACAGGTGGGGCAGAAGAGAAGCAAGAGAATGGCCTCCCACATCCCATTACCTCAGAAATACCCCTGCCACCAAACCATGAAAGGCAAGCTCGGCCATTTGCATGAACTGTTACACATGAATGGGGTCGATGAAGCAGTGCTGGAGGGGGGTGGGGGCATTGTTGTGGAAACATAATATGATCCCAACAAAGTGGGGCATTCAGTTCGCCGCCCCCCTACCCCCCCATACACACCAACTCGTGGTTACCTATGTGCTATGCCTTCGTGCCAAACTAACATACTCTAGGAACTTTTTTGACGATTTGTATGGCTTTCAGCCATCTTTTGAGGTGTTGTGTCTGTTTTCAAGCAAACAGTGTAAAAACTCACAACTTCTATCGCCAGTCTTAGATTTTTGAAGAGCACCCCCCCCTGCACAGTACACACACACACAACCACACACAACCACACACACACACACACACACACACACACACACACACACACACACACACACACACACACACACACACACTTACACACTCACACACACACACACACACACACACACACACACACACACACACACACACACACACACACACACACACGCACACGCACGCGCACACACACATCTGGCTACCACCAACCCTGCCATCCATCCTGGATTACCCAGAGAGGATTTGAGAATAAGTGGACTCCCCCCTCTCAGACACACACAAACGTCCAAAAAAATATACACATTAGCCTACTAATTATTTTTAAATAAAAAAAATTCTTTCCTTCTTTTTCACTCATTCGTTCCATCCTTCCTATATTTGTTTAAAGATAATAAAGGGGAGATTTTAGCATTTTCAGGATTAATGCTGAAATCCTGGTTAAAGAACATCTCCTTGTCAGCAAATTCTTCCTCATTCATCTCAGTGGGAGAGAAAGAGAGAGTGTATGTGTTTAAGGGGTGTGCTCTTGGCTCTTGGCACACTGAGAAAAGTTCTTGTGTTGTGACGGTGGCATCGCCCACCCTGGCACTTTGCGCCTACTGTGAGTTTTCTGAGGGCGAGGAAAAAGCGTTTCCCTAGAAATATGAACGGAGGTCATGTGACCAAGTCGGGTGTAGTCTCTCAATGCAGTCGACCAGACACACAGGAAGTGGTGCGCTTCCACACAGTGGGGCTCTTCCTGTCCTTGGAAGCATTCCGTTTGTGAAATCTGAACAACACAACACTTGTGAACGTAGACACGCACACACGCACACACACACACACACACACACACACACACACACACACACACACACACACACACACACACACACACACACACACACACACACACACACACACACAAACGTCCAAGCAAATCATACATTTTCTATTACCCGGATGCCTACTTTTGTGAAGAATCTTTGGAATTTGCAGCGAAAGCTCTTTCTTGTGCTACGCTTAGTCCAGACTTAAGAGGGCTTGTGATGGCCATTTCTTCCTGTGCATGTTTATATTAAAACAGAGTGAACCACTATATGTTAAAAGGTGCGGAACAGCTGCGTTTTGGTTATTTTATCTAAATTGTTAGTAATTCTTTAGCGTTTGGAAAGCCCCACACTGCTGCAGTGAGCATGATTGTGAAGACACTGAGGGTTTTTTCTTCTTATATTTTTCTTGCCTGGTTATTTTTTCACTGACTCTGCAGCTGTGGAACTTTGCTAGGAACCCCTCCCTCCTCTCCCCCCCTCCCCTCCTCCCTCTCCTCCTCCCTCCTCCCTCCCCTCCTCCGCCTATAGGAAAGCTTCATCCTGTGTTTCAGCGCTCGAAAATATGAATTTAGCAGTTGGGGAAAATTGCAAAGAGGGGCAGAATTTTTTCTCGGCAAGTAAAGTGTGCATATGAATGTGTGTGTGTTTGGATTGGTGTGTTACACACCACACCCATATAATATATATATATATATATATATATATATATATATATATATATATATATATATATATATATATATATATATATATATATATAAATATATAAATATATATATGGGTGTGTGAGCTCTAGCGGGTTTGTGGGTTTTTGTATTATTAAAAGCGGTTTCCTCAGTTAGTGTGCAAAGTAGCAGACACACACACACACACACACACACACACACACCCCACACACGCACACGCATGCACAAGCCAACACACCAGGGTTTGTGAGGTTCGCTGGCCTGGCTTGTTTCTGCTCATCACCTATGAGGAAGGTAGTCTGCGCGAGCTGTCGGTTATCCTGCCACCGAAGGTCGGACAGATCAATACTGTATTGACAGTGGAGTCTTCTCCGTCTAGTGAAACAAAAAAAACTGCCTGACGGACACCGATACTTCCTCTCGGAATTGACTGTGGCTCAGACGTCCCCATTCAGAATTAATGGCACGTTAGGCATGCATAAAACTGTAACACTTTTTTTATTTAGCGGGGCAGGCTTACTACAGGGCCCAGACTGATGGAATAAACGGCACTGAAGAATAAAAATCTTCTTGCATCCGGAATTATGTCAATGAGAGCTTCCTGGTAATGGTTGGTGTAATAATTAGGCCCAATTAATATGCAAAAGAAAGTCAACTACAAAGGTTGAATGTAACAGGCAGCTGAGGTTGTGTGTTCAGAGAGAGGCAGATGAACGCCATCATTCTTTTCCACATATGTTGCAACTTGGCCCAAAAAGCCGTTCTTTGTTCCACTGTACCTCAAAAAGGCTTCTTTTTTTTGATCTGCTGCTAACACTGTCCCAGAAACGAGTCAATTTGGTTATTAATTTGGTTTATTTGAAACTTCCAGAAAAAAAAACCTCAGTCTTTTTTGACAAACATATAAAAAACACTGTGGTGCTGTATGCTGCCATTCGAAAAAGGCTAAATTGATTTATCAACCGTGAGCCCGTTACGCAGATATGTTTTTGTCATCCCCGCCAAACAAATGCAGCACGATGCTGCAGAGTTGCATTGGGATCACAGGTTCGCCGGCATGGTTTTTTGGCTTGGCACAGAGGATTCAAGTCTTCAAACGAGTGTGGGGGAGTCGGCAGCGGCAGTGGAATAAATCAGACACACCGATTTCTCTTTTTGTAAACCACCCCCTGCCTACACACAAATCACTTCGGAGGCTTTTTAAAGATGGCCGCCAGAGGCATTCTCCGGGCCTCATTGGCTGTTTCTTCATTGTGGATTCTTTTGATTACTGATTTCATACAGCAGTTATTTCAAGCAAATTTACATAGAAACATTTCGCAAGGCTGCTTCAAGAAAATCTTTTTTTTTTTTGTTGATGTTTTTAAGATTTGTAGCTCGCAGCTCTTGCTGGTGATCATATCTGGCAATGTTAGAGCCTACTCTGAGAACTGGCAAATCTAGTTGGAAAATCTAACTGATAGAAACGCATACACAGGCACACAGCACATAGCCGATGTCGAAATCATTTCCGAAGTGCAGGGTGCCAAAATTAAATATTGTCTGCATTTTTATTTAAAGCGTGAGAATATATATAAGCACTACTACCCACGCTTCTGTTCTGTCTAATTGAGTTTAAGTCAATTGTTGTTTTGTTTCTTTGATTCAAACATTTATAGAAAATAAACATGTTAGAAATTAATTTGCAAACATTTGAGATTTGTTGTCAAAAACTGAGCTAGACTGCGAGCTATAGTAAATTACTTATGCTCTAACCAAATCAACTTTTAATAGTAATCTTTCGTCAACTGAATTCCAATAGCATTTATATTCATCAGGCCACTGATCAAGTTAAGGAAAGAAAATATAGAAAATATTGATTTGCGTCTTACAAACATGCGGGAGAAGGAAGGAAAAGTGGGGGGGCAAGTGGCCCCCTGGCCCCCCAAGTTCCGGCGCCCCTGGCACACACACACGCACGTACACACACATATGAAAATACAATCACAGTGGAGTGTCTCTTTATGAACACAAACAGGACCCAGATGAGGATCAGCAGGCGAGCCACGTTGTAAATGTACCCGGGGAGAGAGAGGCGAGGGCATTTCATTTTGGGATACTTGCTGGTACATAAATATACCTGAGACAGGGGGAGGGATTCTTATCCCCTTTGCTTTGTAGAGGAACAAGGGGTTAGGCGGGAAGGGGAAATATGCCAGAAAACCCCCCTGCAAATCTTCCCAAAATATCATATAAAGACAGTTTACCGTGCACAGTTTCAAAAGAAAAGACATAACACTATTGATATGTTCTGTGTAAAATAACAAAATGAAAATACTCTACTACTAACTAACTCTACTACTAATAAACATATCAATGTCAATATATCAGGATATATATTTATTTATATATAAATAACACATACAAATTAATATTGGTTTCAAATCCCAATGTAACGTATGTACTCTGTATCGTTCAGCCTTACCCATCATAAAGAGAGGATAGTACAGTTTCCGGGACCGACCCCCGCTCCTGTGTAGCGACCCCTTCCGCGCCACCCTGACAGCGGGTAGCATCGGCACGCAACGCTCGGCATCCTGGAAGAAGCATACACCCAGCCAATAGCATTCGCTCTCTCTCGCTCTCTCTCTCTTGTTCCCTAAGTACTACACGCTTGCTAAACCGCCAAATTGAGCGTGAAGCTAACAGCTAACCGTTAGCCCTCCGTTATGCTCCCCGGATAGTGAGGTCTCGTAGCGTGTGTCATGTCAGAGAACCTGATGACCGGATCGTTCAGGTGTGTTTTCACGTGGGAAAATAAGCCGCCCGTCAACCCCCATCTTTTTTTGTTCTTGTTGTGAAATGGTGAACTATGACGACCTAACGGGTGGCTAACGTGCAAGCCTCCCACCATGTGTCATTTCTTTATGGCCATTAAATGTTGATGTGCGATGACTGAGTGTGGGCGGGAGAGGACCTCTGTGTTTATTTAATGAGCGGCCCGCTGAAATATTCAGCATCGCCAGGCATGGCACGCCAATGCCTGGCGATCCCCCCCTTCAAACCTCACCGCCATCTGCCAGCGCTATTGCCTCAGCTCACCTACAGTGTTGGTCCCTGATGTGTGAGAAGAACCAACCCTGTCCGAAACGTGATGTCTCAACAAATTTGCTGTTCTGTTGGTTTTACACTTCTGATTGTGGAGTATAAAGAACTACATAATCTTGCACGTCAAGCGAAAGAAACTTTAATCTTTGCTCCATTCTGGTATGCTTGTATCTTCGTGGTTACCAGTGGGGTCAGACTTCCTGCAAGGTTCCTCGCTCCAGGTATTAACAAAACTGATGGACAAATGTGAGAGAGAACGGTACTGGCATTCACCCACGCATTTCCCAAGTCTGTTTGTTTTGACGTTAAGCCGCGCGTATCCCGCGCTGAAAAGACGCCAGACCGTTCTCATGCCCCGCCCAGAGGAGTGGTGAACCCATGTGTTGATGGATTTAGCTGGGGCGGTGTGACGTGCCACGTGTCTCGGGCTCTCCCTCCCTCTCTCTCTCCCTCACGACGGATGTCACTTCCCTACTTCCATCTTCCCCGAGTTCAGCCGCCTCTTGACCGCCGCCACGCAACAAAACACCCACACAAACGCTACTACTACACGCCACTACTAATGCCACTACACGCCTCACAAGGCCTCACGTTGGCCCTCGCTCGTGGTGGAACGAGGCGGGTCAGCGAGTTGAACAGGGCTCTAACATTGTTAGGATAAGGGGAATTCAACTCCCAGGGACCAGCATGTTAAAACATTAATGCGCTCCCAGCCGAATAGAGCGCTGGCGGCGAAGGGGGAGAAAGGAGGCAGGGGTGTCTATGTTCGGCTGCCTGCTACACTATACCTTAACAACAGAGTGGTCGAACTGATTATAGTATAGAGATTACAGTCATTTGGTGGGCCTGACCGCGGCAGTCTGGTATTAATGATAGCCCTTGAAGAGAAAGTAGCCCTCTTTAATGTTGGCACGGGGAGAAAAAAAACAATAAACAGCGTAGATCAGCTGTGTGTGTGTGTGTGTGTGTGTGTGTGTGTGTGTGTGTGTGTGTGTGTGTGTGTGTGTGTGTGTGTGTGTGTGTGTGTGTGTGTGTGTGTGTGTGTGTGTGTGTGTGAATGGAGAAGCTTGCTAGCAAGGCCAGGACTGGTGATGGTGACGGGGGTGGGGTGTGGGACAGGGGGGGTTTGTTATGGGGAGGGGGTTTGCGTTTTTGTTGCTGAGTCAGGCTTGGACGTCTCTTTGTGTGTGTGTGTGTGACAGCGGTGATCCAACGCCACCCTCCCCCAACCCCAAAACACATGATCAAAACATTTCGGGGATGACCTGTCCTCAACCTTTCTTTTTTTCGGTGAGGGGGGGGGGGGGGGGGGGGGGGGGGGTTGGAGGTCAAACAATCAGGCGCCAGGGAGCGCCTCCAATGGGACAGATGGCTGCACGCGCAAAAAAATTGGGTAATAGCTAACCTTGAAATTTAAATATTTACATTTTAACAGCAAAATTATATTTGAAGACCGTAATGCGCAACAATACACAGGCGCTTGTTTTCGCACCGAAAAACCAACATCACGTTTCTGTCGCCAAAGTGCCCATCCGCTGCAAAAAACGTGCGGTGACATTTGAGCGTCGCCGGTGTCCTTGGCCTGGATTGGCGCGCGACTGTGTGTATGACTGGCAGTGGATGGTAGTGTGGCGTGTGCGTGGCAGTGTGGCGTGTGTGTTTGCGTTCCGGGAGCTTGTTGTGTGTTTTATTTTGACGCTCGCAGATCGGCTGCAGGAGGAGATTAGCATGAGCTAGCTGCTGATTCCCATGCCCATCTGCTCGTCTCCCACGGAAACGACTACCCCTCCCTCCACCCCACCCCCCCACAAACACACACACACAAACACCCCACACACACACACACACACACACACACACACACACACGCGCGTCTCCTACATCTCACAGAAACACACACACACTAATTCACTCACAGACCCTTATGCATACAACGACACACATATACAGTATTATCTACACGCACAGACATGCGGAAAAGAGTCAGACACAAACATCACCGTCTCATACAAATATAAACACAAGAGCACTTCTCCATTTGATGCATTAAAAAAACACATGCTATCAAGTATTGTTCTCATGTTAATCAGAATAAAAGCATTCGTTAGAGAGATCCCCTCTCCTTAACAAGGGTAAACACCACCAAAGATTGAAGGTATCTTCAAAGAACAACGACTAGTAACATGCGTAAGACTGGCACAGTTAAAGGCTCTGGTAGAGTTATCTCAGCCGCTAAACTGTGTCTCTTATCTAACGTTCCCAAGCAGGCCAGGGGGCTAGCAAGTCGGTTTCACACGGGAGAGCACCGCTCAGAAGAGTGAAGCCAACGTTTGCTTACAATAGCTAGCGACGTTAGCTCCCCGAGGCCAACCACACAGCAAATGAAAAAACGGAATCCGGGGAATATAATGAAAGATTGTGTTGGTGGGGGAGGAGGGACACCGCTGTCCCTAGACAACCTCTCTATTTTGTCGAGGGCTGGTGGGGGGTTGGGCCGACCAAGCCTGGCCTAGTAGTGACATGGAAGGCCACCTCCCAGGGGCTTCTGGGGGCAGCATTGTTTAAGCGGGGATGGGTGGATGGCTGTCGGCTCACGGCCCATTGTTGCGCTCCTATTGTGGGGGCTATCAGCTGGGGGTTCTGTGACACTGGAGGTGGACAAAGCAGACCCCACCCCCCAACTCCAACATGCCTCATCATTTTTTTTTCCTGCCCTGCTCTTTCTCCATGATCTTCAAATGGGGCTAAAAACAAGATACCGATGTATACCGCTATGTGTGAGAACAGCACACACATCACTATATCAGTGGTTGGATAACCCGCATGATGTAATGCCAGGGCTATGGTGGAACAATTAGATTAGCTTATATTTTGGTGCGACGCACAAAAAGAAACAGGGATGTTTGTGTAACGAAGCAGAGACGATTGCCGTGTGAATTACACTCACCCTCCCGGCCAGTTTGATAAAAAAAGCAGTGAGATTAGATGCACATTATTAAACCCAGACAGGCAATCATTGAAATGAGATAGGTGGTTTTAAGGTGGCTACATGATCACATGGTGTAACAGGCGCTATCTGGGACTGCTTAGGTCTCTGGCGCTGCTGGGAAGGCCCGTTATTTTTCCTAGTGGTACGCTGTTTACAGATAACGTCTCCGAAGCGTATGGGATCTGTTGTGTTGTGTCCATCGCCTTGCCTAGCCACTCTGGGTTTATAGCCTGACTGGAAGGAGACACAATTTTAACAGGAAGTAAGGCTGGCTCGAAGTGTGTTATTGATCCAACAGGGCGGTCATTGTGAACTTTGACTGTTTAGAGGCCGTTTCCGCCTGTTTTCGCAACATTGACTCACAGGAAGCGGTGGGCGATACACGCGCACGGCCGATTATAAAAACATTTACAAACCCCAAGCCACGTTTAATTGGCTTGTGTCCGTAGTTCAAACATTAAGGGGTTCTGCTTCCTTATGATATTGACGGAAGGTGGGTTCCAATCAGGAAAGCGTCAGCGTTGTGTCCGTCTCTTGGCAGCCATTTTGGACGTTTCGACGAACCCGTAGGTTTTGAATTTCTTTTTCCAATGGAGGAAAAACACATCGAGCATGCAACCACACCTCCGGCCTCACCGGACAAAGGAGTGGAAGAACCGGGGCTGTTAAGACGTGTGTTGATACGTGTGCGTGTGTGTGTGTGTGTGTGTGTGTGTGTGTGTGTGTGTGTGTGTCCAAGTGAGTGTGTCTCGGCATCACGGTTACATATAGGGATATATAGGTCCCACGCAGTCTCACCTTACACCTCAGGAACCGAGTGTTGGAAACCATGACAGATAAAAGACATGAACACTCCCTCTCGCCCTCCACTACCTCCACCACCACCACCCCTCAATCCTATCAACCCCATCGCACCCCAACCCCCCAAATGACTGAGTTATTGATCTGGCTATTGCAGCGCCACTCTGGCAAATGAAGCGCCGTAGCAGACGTTAAATAAAACAATGTGCTGAAAGCAGATCCTCCAAGACCTGGCTCCTCCACGCCTCCTTCTCAAGTGCAGGCAGAGTCCTCTCCACACACACACACGTACGCGTATACACACACACGCACGCACGCACGCACGCACGCACACACACACACACACACACACACACACACACACACACACACACACACACACACACACACACACACACACACACACACACACACACACACACACACACACACGTCCTCAAATACGTATATTAAGTCAAGCCCATTGATTTCCCATCCCAAGCTCCTCCCCTATGCCTCACATAATCCACCCAACCTTCCTTCCCCCAAACACACATACCCTACCCCCACTCACATACAACCCCCCCCCCCCCCACTCACACACAAATATACACACAGGGGCATTAGGACCCACACTCACAGAGCACAACATGCACAAGCCTTCAAAACATCTTCCAAAATGTCTTCAGGCACAAAGCCATCTCTCAACACACGCACACACACAAACACACACACACACACTTAAAGAAGCTAGCATGTGAACACACACACACACACACACACACACACACACACACACACACACACACACACACACACACACACACACACACACACACACACACACAGCTCTGACGGCAGACAGTGGCAGCTCTTGAAGCCTGCTGGTCTATAATTACTGTAATTGTAGATCTCTAAGACAAGGTAATGTGGAGACTCGGTATCCGCCTCCTACCCCTACGCTGAACTGAACCGGCTGCAAGTACAAAGACATTATTTTCACCCTTCACCCCCCCCGCCCCCCGCCCAAACCCTCAACCCCCAAACCACTACCCCCCCCCCCACATCGCCACAATCCTTCAAAGTGGCAAGAAAGAGACAGAGAGAGAGGTAAGAGAGAGAGAGAGAGAGAGAGACTGCCAAGGCTATCTTCAGAAGCGCAACATCTGTTTACATTAAGACAACTACCATTTATATACGTCTTTCCAGTCAGTGACCTGTGTGTGTGTGTGTGCGTGTGTGTGGGCGGGTTGGGGGTGACCAAGCCGCCTTATTTTGTGTGACCTCTGCCCTGTGTGCTGGGCTCATCTGTCTACTCTGTTTAATTATCTCCACACATACAAATCAGCACACGCACACACACACACACACACACGCACACACGCACACACACACACACACAGGTCAGGGCTATGTTTGAACCTTGCCCTCTGGAGCTGCACGGTTGCCGTCCAGAGACTGAAAGGAAGCATGAGGTGATGCAAACTGCAAACACACACACACACACACACACACACAGACATACACACACACACATCCCCACATACTTCCTTCCTGGTCTCCCCTCCCCTCTGCAGGCATAGCTGCTGCTTGTCTGCATGACTCTGCTGAGGGATAAATCAAACATCGGTGCGTGTGTGAGTGTGTGTGTAAATGCTTGTGTGCGTGTGTTTATGTTTTTATGTTTGTGTATCTTTGAGTGAAGCACTGTAAATCCAATTTATATCGATGTTGCACTAGGAATGAATAAAGAAGCCTATTATGTAATGTTGTGAAGACTGTGTGAGTGCCACAGGGGGAAGGGCCTTTTTAGGAAATTGACGTTTAGCAAAAAAAACTTAGTTACGTTTAGTTAAAAAACCCGGAGAAGAGGAATACAAGGGCTGAGTGTAATCTGTGGATGCCGTCTCTAAATTAAGAATGATGATGCAATGTAATAAAAAGTGTATTAATAACTAAAGGGTATTCTATGTTCAAGAAATTAAACACATCTGACTATAAAAGTGGAATGGGGAACAGGCTTTTATTTGTCCCCTAACGGTGGCGCTACCCGAGGCTTTAGACTAAGTATGCTTTGAAATTATGTCGTCAAAATAATCCCGCTCTGATATATTATCCGTATCCGGCAGCGAGAGCCTGTGTGTTGTTTCTGCACACGGAAATCCAATCTCAAGTCTCTGGTTTACCCCCACTTGGCGTCAGGAATGTTACCTTACAGTAACAAGGTCACTTTCTGGAGCATTTCAAAAGAGAGAGAGAGAGAGAGAGAGAGAGAGAGAGAGAGAGAGAGAGAGAGAGAGAGAGAGAGAGAGAGAGAGAGAGAGAGAGAGAGAGAGAGAGAGAGAGAGAGAGAGAGAGAGAGAGAGAGAGAGAGAGAGAGAGAGAGAGAGAGAGAGAGAGAGAGAGAGAGAGAGAGAGAGAGAGAGAGAGAGAGAGAGAGAGAGAGAGAGAGAGAGAGAGAGAGAGAGAGAGAGAGAGAGAGAGAGAGAGAGAGAGAGAGAGAGAGAGAGAGAGAGAGACAGAGAGACAGACCGAGCGGGAGAAGAGTGAGAATCAGTAAAAATGTAAGACAACACAACACAAGAGTGAGCGAGTGAGAGAATTGAGAAAGATATAGAGTCAGAGGTGAAGAGACGGAATTGAAGCCAGAGAGAGATGGGCTGAGTCGCTGACAAGACAGAAAGAGAGGGCGAAATAAAGAGAGGGGAAGAGACTGAAAGAACTCAAAAGAAAGATGGAGAGAGAAAGAGAGACAGAGACAGAGAGAAAACCTGAGAAAGAGGGAAACCAGGATGCAAGCATTGGAACGGAAAAAAATTCCCCACATGTTTGATTTTCCACAGAGCAGTCTGGATGTTTTTCTACGGGGGAAACGGAGACGGGAGGCAGTGTTTAGTCTTGGCCCCAAGGACAGAGGGAGAGGTGTTATGTCTCCCGTTCAACCCCTGCACTCAGGGCCCCCTTCTGGGTTATTTTTCCTACACTGGACAGGCCCCACCTCCAACCCTCTAAACTACCACCTCCTCACTACCTCCCCCCCGCACACACAAACACATACATACACACACTCATAGACACACTCAAATGTTAGACACACACACTCAAACCCGCATGGTCGTACATGCTCAGATACATGAATGCGTGCACCGTACTCACACAGACACACACACACACACACACTCACACACCAACACAAACACACACACAGACACAAACACACACACACCACCTTGCTGGCGCTCTGATCACCATATAAGCCAGGCAGGAAGCTCTGTGAAACATCAGATTTCACTTCCTGCAGAAATCAATACATCTCAGCTCCTGCAGAGGCATGTGCGCTCACCCGCACACACACACACACACACACACACACACACACACACACACACACACACACACACACACACACACACACACACACACACACACACACACACACACACACACACACGACAGAGTGTTTCAGACTAAGACCTAGAGCAACCAAATTACAAAATATTAAAAATAATTCAATGCCAGAACGGGACAATTTTTAAAAAATCCAAGAGCACAATATTTGCGCCACTATATCTGCATACCAAGGTTATGAATTTGAAAAGCAAAACTAGCATCCAAAGCTAGTGTTACCGTACGTGTGTGCGCACGTTTGCGTGCGTGTGTGTTTGAGTGAATTGACAAAAAGATGGAGTTATAGATGGATAGCCCCCCTCCCCGGCCCTCCCCAGCCCCCTCCCTCCCTCCCCCGAAGCAGTAATGAAATGATGGATCCCTAGTGTGGATGGGAGGAGAAGTGGAGCGATGACCTCACAGGCACCTAATCGGCACTGAGGGACAACGTGGCAGCTAATGTGTCCATTAGCTCTCTCCTCCTGCTCCGACACCAGCTAGCTAACAGACAGAGCGAGAGAAATACAAGGAGGAGGGTGAGGTGGAGGACAAACACACATATGACACACACCCATCCAGACATACGTTCAATCAGTCCTCTTCCACACACATAGAGTACCCCGTCTCGCCAGAATGTTGGGCCCATTCCCTCCTCCTTTTAGTGCGTTTTCTTATGGAAGAAGGTGTTGAGTGCTGTTGTTGGCATCAGATAATCGATGAGTTTGTTCTGGTTGCAAAGAAAGAGACTATGGGTTTGAAGGTTTTCAAGAGGATCGATTTGAGGGGATGGTTAGTCTCTTACCGGAGTCTCTTACTGTCATTCCTCCCAGTCGTGGGCCATGTGAATTGGCCACACAGTGCAGTACAACTCTCTCCCATTCTCTCTCTCCCTCCCACCCTCCCTCCCTCCCTTGCTGTCATGATTTTCCTCCATATAACTCTCTCTCCAGTGCCCTCCCTCTCTGGTAGATTTCAAGAGAACAAAATGTCCGGAGGATGTGTGAAAGAGAAAACGCTAGCATGCTAGGGCTACCTCTCTGCTTTGCTTTAAAAATGAAAAACAACATCAACCGTGCTTTGTGCCACCACTCAGAGACGGACCTAGTGGGTCGGAAAAAAAATCCCCCGAAACACACCCTGACACAGCCCCTCATCGAAAACCAAAAACAACAACAACAACAACAACAGAAGCCGCTGGCCCTACGGTCAGAGGTTAGCGATG